>NC_038251.2:10444462-10493005 GCF_000004515.6 Glycine max | reverse complement strand
TATATATATATATATATATATATATATATATATATATATATATATATATATATATATATATATATATATATATATATATATATATATATATATATATATATATATATATATATATATATATATATATATATATATATATATATATATATATATATATATATATATATAACGCCTTTGAATTCATATGTTTTCAAAAGTTGCGTGATTGATTCCCTTATCCCATAATTTTATCATATAATAATAATAATAATAATTAAAAAATGACTTTTTTAAAAGTTAATTTTAATTACAGGTGTACTCTTTAAATATAAAAATCATTTTAAGAATATTTTGTACGACCTCCGTAGTTCATATATAAAAGTAAACGAGATACTTTTCAGTCTAAAGTTATAGACTTCTCGCATTTTTTTTTTATTTTAAGACTATTCTCTTTCTAGAAATTTAGATTGGTCAAATTTCTTTTCCAATCATATCCTTATTTAATAATTGTATAGATTTAGACAAAAAAAAAATTACTTGTACGGATATGATTGATTTAAATATTATCTCTTAACCAAGTAAATGAAATTAACAATATAAGATTAAATAAATCTTGGTGAAGATATAATGAAATTTTAAATCCATCAGTTAATGATTTCAGAATTTAAATCTGTCTAATATGGAAGGAGTATGTATATTTTTTTTATAAAAAAGCATAAACATCACAGGTAAAAACAATTATATATAAAATTATTAGGACTGACTTATGGGGGGAGATTTTGAATAATATACATAAAATTTTAAATTTAAATCTCAATGTGATCATTATATATAAAAAAAGAAGTAAAAATAAACAGGTGTACTCTCTTTAAAACCAATACATGAGGTGTTAGTATTATTAAACTTAATTGACTTACCTCGCAATTATGCTTTGGAGTCCCTCCTTTGGACACGTTCAAAACATCAGTCACATCAAGTATATAAATCTTAAGGGGCACCACGTAGTTGTCCCAACTGAACCACTTCACTGTGTATTTAAGGTATAAGGTTCTCTTTGGACCCTTGAAGCCTTTGTTTAGCCTGCACGTGGTATTATCAGGGCAACAATCCAAACCTCCCTTATAATCTGGACTCAAAGGGTTACCATCTGCATCCTTTGTGATATTATAAAGGTCACACCTACACTCAATGCACCCCAACCTATCTTCCACGCCCCTTGTGTCAATGGCATGCACGTTGATCAACCATTTCTCATCATATCCATATGGAATTTCTGAAGGGTTTCCAACTTCTATTCCAAAAGGGTCTGGAATATCAGTGGCGGTTCCTCTTGTTTCTGATCCAAGACCAAAATACTGGATAAGAGTACCATCCTGGCAAAAGCCACTGTTTCTCACAAAAACAATATCTGTTTGGTTATTGTGTGTCACATTTTTTGGCTGGTGGTATTTTATTATAAGCCAGTGATGGAGATAGGTTTCTTGGAGAGGCACTGATTTCTCTGACTCATCAACCAATTCAGCATTGAAACTCTTGAGTGCAATATGGCCTCTTGGAAAGTCAACATCAAAATAAAATTTGTTTGAAACTAACCCTGGACCTAGCTCAATCTTGGGTGATTTAAAAACAGATGTTTTTATGTTGTTCTCAGGTTTCCCCAAAGAAGCTGATGAGTATGTTGTGCATGACACCAGAAGTATTAGTGCACATGAAACCACCCAATCTTGAGATACAAATCTCATATTGAACATCTGTTTAGGACAATCCTTTGTTAGCAAGAATTGATAATTAATTATAAGCAATTTTAAAAAGGGTACCATCTTCAGCCAGCCAACGAACAAAAGTAGAAGGAAAATAAAACAAAATAGGTATCATATGCATGCCAGTATATATATATATATATATATATATATATATATATATATATATATTTCTCGTGTTACACTTAAAACAAGATAATAGTAAGACAAAATTAATGAACGAACAAAAGCAAACCATGTTTAACTTGATAGCCAGTTTTATGAAGTCAATATGGATCAGAGACTAATGGGTTAGTGATATTCAAGTTTATGTGAACTTTTAATGATTAAGATGATTGGTAAGTATGCAGCAAGAAATGGAAACTAGTGGCAGTCATGGGAAGATGAGCATACCTCAAACAATTGGGCAAATTGTTTCAGAAAGAGAGAGTATAGTAACTGGTAATTTCAACTACAGAAATTCAATTGTTAACCTTGGAACAAAAGATTTATATAGCGACAGATGGAGTTGTGCATTAATTGCGGATGCTCTAAGCCATGACGTTTATAAACATGAATATTGAATTTAAAGTGTGTGTATGTTTGAAGTTTCAATGCTTTTAATTAAAATAAATAATTTAATAGAAAGGAATGAGGGTTGCGAATTTACGAGGAACAAGGCAAGATCGTAGACTAACGAAAAGGCTTTGACATTTATATATTCTACTGGGACTACAATTTTCTGCGGATAGAAGAAAAAACTCTAGAAGATATGAAACTAAAAAAATACTTTGTTAATGAGTATAAACAAAGATGAACCCTTTTCATTACCATACGCAATTTTAGTCTTGATTTTCTTTTTAACTCGTGATAGATCATGCCATGTATATACTAGACAGTTATAAATTTCCTTGGTATAAAAGCTTAAGAAAGAGTTTATTATTAATGTCGATTTATTAATTATAAAAAGATTAAAAAGTACACATTATTGGTTACTTTTCAGCTGATGTGGGTCTTCTCTCAAAAATTATTTTACCTTTTGAAGTGCTATTTAAACAGATTTAGATAGAAAAATTATTAAGGACAAAAAATTATTAAAAACTAAACAAAATTCGAAGTATATCATACATTAAAAAAATATTTAAGCCAATATTTTATGCAATAGATAATCTGATGTATATTTTGTCAACTCACCTGGACAATTTCTCGCCAATTGCGATCGTCTTGAAGATGGACTTTTTCTAGAGTAATTGGGGATGGACTTTTTCTAGAGTAATTGGGGATGGACTTATTCAATATTTTGCATATATATTATAATTTCTTAACAAGTCATCAGCATATATGATTTATTTAACTTTTGGCCGAATATTTTCTTAACTTGCAAGATTGCATCTGAAGAAAATATCGAGAAACTCTTGTAATTTTTTTTAATATAAAGAAACTCTTGTAATTTTTTTACTATAAAGAAACTCTTGTATTAAACCATTTGAAAACATTTATAATTTTAATTATTAAATTTTAAAAAATATATTTATTTTGTAAAATATATTTTATTTTAATTTTTAATATCAGTAAAAAATACTTCTCTATAAATCATCGGTGTGTAAGAGACAGAAAGAGAAAGATCTATTAACTATTAAGTAAGAATTTAATAGCGGTTAATAATTAAAAAAAAGTTATATTCATTATCATTTAATATATAATAGTAGTATTTTCTTCTTCTTCAGTTTTGAAAGATAATAGTATTTTATTCATTAAGAGTCAATTCTTATTTAATTGGTTTCTTTTAATTAATTGTACGTGATATATATATATATATATATATATATATATATATATATATATATATATATATATATATATATATATATATAGATATATTCAATTTGCCTACATAAAATATCAGTATATATGGTATAGAACCCACTAATATTTGATTCGGTGTAATTCCGAATTTAGGTTTTAATTTGAAATGTTTGTTTCACAAATTTTTAAGTGATATTTAACTATGTAATTAAAAAAATGATACAAATGAAATCAGAGCTTTTATAAATTTTGTAAAACATTTTTATACCGATTTTATTTTGAGACATGCACAGTAAGTATGGTGAGATAGGGTTCCAAACCCAAATTCTTAATTCGGCTATTGTTTACAACTAATGTCTCATGAATAGCATGCCCCATGATATTTCTTCTGTTAGCGCGTTTGTTGATTCGTGTTTACTTTAATATTATAATTCTAATAGCGTTGATTAAGAGGATTATACCAAGTATTTACGTACATTACGTATAATGCAAGACTACTACTATTACATTACTCCCTCCAGCCGCATGATTCATGAGTAGAAAGGTAAATGATAGGGACGCTATCCCTATATAATCACTCACAAAATTTATATCCCTATATATCAAATATTATATAATAATAATAAACTAGTATTTTAATTTTTTGTACTATAAGAGATAAATTATTTATATATATATATATATATATATATATATATATAATTGAAATTTATGATAAATAATAAAAACATTTTCTTAAAAGACTACTGAAATTCAATTAAGATATATAGAGATAAGATATACTAGATTGAAAGATGATTAAAAGAGAAAACATGGAGAATATTAAAAATGTCTAATTGAGAGCGGGAATGAAGTTTTATTCTTAAAAAAATAGATTAATTTTAAAAAAAATTATTTAATGAATTTTAAGTTTTTGTTAAAAAATTAAAATTATAAAAAATTAATTAATACATTAAATTATATTCAAAATTGTAAAAGTTAAATTAGGTAAGATACATACCATTATGTCATATTTATACATTTTTATATAATAATAGAAATTCTATTAAAAATATATTACAAATTATTTTATTATTAGGATAGATTTTTGCTTTTTCACACATCTATATAGGTAATTGCTTTTTCTCAAATTAAAAAGAAAAATATCAAATATGAAAAATATTTTTAGACTTTAATTAAAAATAATAATTATTATTTGATGTAATAAAAGAAATCAAGTGATATTATGTAATTAGATGATATATAATACACCAATGTGACCTAATAACGGCCATCAAACTTACCTACATAAATATACCAATGCTTTTACCGGTAAAAGCCACGAGCTTAAATATTTGATTTTATATTTTTATAACATTGTCAAACAGATTGACATGAATATGCTAAAGCTTTTACCAGTAAAAGGCAGGCACGAACTCAAGAACAAATGTATATTTTTATGGGACAGAGTTTTGTACAAGTCAAATAGGATTATAGACAATAAAGTTTTCATTTCAAGTATTTAATGTATTTATGTATTTAAATTTAAATTATTAATATTAATTAAGATAAAAATAATTTTATATCAATTGATTTAGGTACTTGGAGTCAGTGGTACGAGCTTAAATTAATATTTGATTTTACATAGTTAATTTATAATAAAAAATATTATATCTATAATTTAAATATTAATATTTTTATGGATTTTTTTCAATCAATAGATAATTGGTTTTTAAGCCATATTCCCTTTAGGAGACATTTGATAAAAGGGAAATTTTTTCCGACTATCGTGATTTTTAAGGAATAGTTAAAATATATTTAACACGAATATTATTTTTAAAATGAGGAAAATTTTATAAAAATATTGTTTAACTTAACAAGAGTGCTCGTTTATTCCTATGCATTCTTCAATGTAATTTTGGCAAGAGTATCCCTTATCCTTATGCATTATATATAATAAGAAATCAAAATTATGCAATTCTCAAAATGATAAAATAGGAATAGATCCAAAATGATTCTTGTTGACGACCAATTTTTTTAATTTGAAAAGGTTATGATTTATTAAGTCAAAATGACAAAACATTCTATAAAATACGAGGTTTAGCAATAATTAAATAGAAACTGGATTCAAAGTAGTTACAACTAAGAATCCATTTTTATTAAATATTAAATTATTTTAAGAATTAAATTTTTTAAAAATAAACTTATTTAAAATTCATTTTCACAACACTTTCTCTCTCTCTCTCGTCCTCTCTTATCTTTTTATCACTCGCTGATCGCTGATCACACCCTCAGCATATTGACACACATCAAACAATAAAGAATTAATCATGCCCAGTCTCTTAGTCTTTGTTAAGATGGACCTAAGAAGGTTCAAAAGGAAGAAATTTAAATAGTTGAAGGGACTATATTGGATGAACTTAGGATACATAGTATTTTATCTTTTAATGTTATTTAGTTTTATTTTAAATTCTATAAAACTAGATGAGAATAATTGTACCGTTGTTAATATAGGTTATAAATTGTTATATTGGATGAACTTAGGATACATATAGGTTATAAATTGTACCCACATTTGACTATGATCATTAATGAATAAATTGTTGGTAAGCATGATTTCAGACCAAAGAGAAGAGAGAATTGAGGGGGAAAAAGAGTGTGATAAATTGAAAATGAATTATATTGATAATGAGAAGGAATAAGTACAAAGTGATTAACTATAACTCTAATAGAAATATGAAAGTTTATTTTATTCATATAACTTTCTATATAGCTTGTAATGGTAAATTATTAAGAGTAGCTATAGCCTAGTTCTTGCTTTCTATCAGCCTCTCCATAAAAACACACACTCACATCATGATACCCTCACCAGCACCACAGCTGCATTTTCTGCACCTCACTTGGTCGTCTCCTATGCAGTCAACACAAATGGGCTCAACCCAGTGCCTAATCTAGTCCTATTAGTCTTTTGACATTTGAATCCTGCACCTTCCAAAGAAAGTTCCATGGACAAAAATGTCCCACCGTCTTCCTCTAGCAACTTACGTCCACCCTCCACCGTGTCCCAGATCTCAAGCTCACATCGGCTATTCCAAAATAGGAAAAATATTATTCCATAATAGTTATTCCAAGAGTTTATATCAGAACAACTATTCTACCATATAAAAAATTGTTTTCCAAATGGAATTTTTTTATTCCAAAATAAATATACATTTTCGGAATAATTATTCTAGAATACAAAAAATCTCATTCTAGAAAGAATTTTTTCTAATCCAAAATAATTGTTTTGGAAGTGTATATATATTCTAGAACAATTATTTTAAATAGAAAGAATTCTTTATAGAAAAATTATCATGGAATGAGATCTTTTTATTTTGGAATAAATATTTTAGAATACATTTATACTTTCAAAATAGAAAAACTCTCATTTTAAAATAGTTTTTTTAAGAAATTTTTTTTATATTTTGAGATAGTTGTTTTAAAATTATATAGGTATTCATGTGTATTTCATATTAGAAAAATTCTTTTCAGAAAACTATTCCAAAATGAGATTTTTTTCCTATTCTATAATTATATAATTCTGAAATAGAAATAATCGCATTTGAAAATTTTTTTTCTATTATGAAATAGTTATTTTAGAATTATATAGATATTCATGTGAGGTTGAGGCGAAGAACCTTAAAAAAGATAATTTAAGGATATTTTAAAATTGAGAAATGTTTTTTTATGATATTGTGCCTAAATTCTATAACTTTAAAAATATAATGGATGTTTATCTTTATGAAATAATTACTAGCATTAGTCGACTTAATACATTTTGTTTGTGTATCTGCTTACTTATTGTAAAATCATTAATTGATTGATAGTAGGATATTTTTATTTTATTTTGAGAAAAAAAAACACACACACATTATCAACATTAATTATGTACTCGTTGCTCCTATATCCTCAAGATTAACTATTACTTGATAATTTTACTAAAAGTATAATATATATATATATATATATATATATATATATATATATATATATATATATATATATATATATATATATATATATATATCACCCATTATATGTTTACTCCTTTTTCTCAAAAAAAAAAAAAAAGAAAAAAAAACTTTTATTTAAGCACAAGTTAACTGGATGTCAGTTTCATATGCTTTTACCAAAGATTTTGGATTTAAATCTAAGGTATCTGGTTTTGAAGAGAGAATTTTATGGTTTATAATAATTCTATTTAACTTGAAAAGATTTTTCTCTGTAGTAGTGGTCTAAAAAAAGAAAAAAAAATTCATATGCTTCCATCTCACTTATTCTTTTTAGCGCACTTTTTTTTTTATATTAGTGGCTCGTTTTATTAGACAATGTTGATGGAAGTAGGTTCTTCCACCCAAACTTTTCCCTTTGAAATCAGTTCTTAAACTGATCCATTTGTTTCCCAGAAGTAAAAACTACACAATAAACTAAACATGCTTTTAATTTTCTCTAATAATTTGATTTGATTTTTTTAAAGTTTTTAATTTTAACATTGATATTTTAATTATTTCCATCAGGATCCATTATTCGGGTTTGTCTTTGCTTTGGCCCATACATTGTTTATAAACTAAATAATTAATAGTTACCAATCAAACAAGATTATCATGGTCTAAAAGGTCGACGAGTGTGTCCTCATGCGGCGTCAAGATTCATAGTTATCCATAGTTTATGTTTATCCTTATTTTATGAATGCGTTATATCAATTTTTCTCTGACACATTTTGTTAATACTTTTTTCTTATTAGTTAAATATTATAATACCATGAGAAAAATTATTAAATAAGGTGTAAAAAATTTAAAATCATGTGATTTTCATATATTTGTTAGTAAGAAAAAGAAATAAATAACTATTTTGATTATTAAAAATGTAAAAATTTAAATTTAATTATTAAATAGGTAAAAATATGAAAAATTGATTATACAAATAATTTGACAATAAATTCATCATTCAAAATGTATTATAATTTAATAATAAAATTATCTAACAATATCACATTTTCAGGTGCCAAATTAAGTATTTATTCTTAAGAAAAAGTGTTCTTAGCACTTCTATTTATTAATTAGTACAGGGTTTTAATTTTAAAGTAAAAATTGACACAAAATTTCCATGTCAAACTCAACAAGACCATGTTGACACTGAAGTTTGCCTCGTACTTCTTAAATTAACGTTATTTTTTAAGCACGTGGTTGTTTCGTTCCATCGTGAAATTCCATGCCGTGTCTCATTTTAACTTTGGAGTGAGAAATAGGAAAGGATATCTATCTATGGCGATTTGCAGATTGAAATCTTTGCTTTCTCTTTCGAAATGCAACTCTGCATTAGTCTCTTCTTCAATACGCACTTTCTCTTCGTCAGAAGTTCCCCCTCGTCACTTGCAGGTCTCTTTCTCTAATTTTATCTCTATTTTTGCCTATTCTAAGCTGAAATTGATTTGAGTATGCAAAAGTAAAACACTGGAATGTGTAGCTTCAGTTGGTTGAGTATGTGTATGTCCCCTATGACATGTTGTTACTTGTTAAGTTGATGCATGTTTTGTAAATTTTCACTTTTCTCTCTTCTCATCACTGTTGCACTGCAGAATGTTGGATTCATTGGTCTTGGAAATATGGGGTCCCGAATGGCAAATAATCTGATCAAAGCTGGATTCAGACTCACAGTTCATGACCTGTATTGTTTCAAACATTTTCTTGATCTTATCATGCTCTTTTTTTTTTCGAGTTCTTAAAATTGTCCCTGTGAGAATGCTATAAAGTATAATCTCATTTCATTTTTAGGTTTAATTCATCTTGGGGGCTTGTGGTACTTTTTTTTAATGGAACTGTTAATATGATTTTGGTTGTTTTATTTTTTGCTAATTTGAGTAGAATGTCTGTCGTGTTGTTAATTGAATTTGTTAAAAATTGGCAGAAACTCTGATGTTCTCGAGATGTTCTCTCAGATGGGAGTTCCCACAAAGAAAACACCTTATGAAGTTTCAGAAGCAAGTGATGTTGTAATCACAATGCTACCTAATTCTGCCCATGTGAGTATGGCCATTAGTTCCAAAAGGCATTCCCCTACATGTGAAAGCATTACATCATTTGTGGCTTCAATTTCTTTTATAGTTCTTCAACAATTTCTAATTGTTTGAATTATGATTTCAATTTTTTGTCAACTAGCTCAGATGAGAAGATTGTCAACTTCTCCATACAGTTTCTTTGGTAAAAAGAAAAAAAGAAAAAAAAGAAATTTGAAGTGTTTGATGTGACCTGTATTGCTATCTTATATACAAAAGTGAAGGCTTCTGATTCTGTAACATGATGAAATCCATTATTTTCCACCCTTTTCCATCAATTCTTCCCTATTTAACCTAGTGTAGCACATTACATCGAATAACATAGGATTTGTAATATATATCTGGAGACATAGAAATGAACATATTCAATAGTCAAGCATTATATCAAATTATTTTTGTATAGTCTGATTGTATCCTTTCTTCCATTTAGC
This sequence comes from Glycine max, assembly GCF_000004515.6. NCBI lineage: Eukaryota > Viridiplantae > Streptophyta > Magnoliopsida > Fabales > Fabaceae > Glycine > Glycine max. The sequence goes on along the minus strand of NC_038251.2, from coordinate 10,482,977 downwards.
TCTTTATAAATGATGGCATCTATATTAAAGCAAGCCCTAAACTGTAAACTGTCATTTAACTAAATAGTTTACTAAGCTGGGTACCTGAATATCTCATTTAGCATATTTCAGGTTTCCATGAAGTGTGTAATAGTTCCCAATATTATTATATGACTTTGGTCTGATACCAAAATAACATCCTTATTTAATTTAAGTAGGTGATTGATGTTTACACTGGACCAAATGGTTTGCTTCATGGTGGAAAACTCCTAAGGCCATGGTTGTTGTTAGATTCATCCACTATTGATCCAGAAACATCAAGAAACCTTTCTGCTACAGTATCTAATTATATTCTAAAAGAAAAGAAAGGTAACATAAAGTGAAATATCAACCAAGTAAAGCATATCATAACTTGAATTTCCATCTATGAATTTGTTAGTGCTTTTAGTACCATAGAATTATTTTTTATCATATATTCATTCATAACTAATTTATGAAAATGTCTTTTCACTTGTGTATACTATGGCTATGCTATCCAATTCACAAAAATTTGATATTTGTATAAAGCTCGAGAGGAACTTCTATTCTCTTCATGGAATATGTTTAACTCATGTCCCATTATTTGTGTTCATTTTTGCTCCCACACACAAACCCATAGTATATTTTTAGTGTTAAAATCACAAAGCCGTGGGTTCTGCAGTTTATACATCTTACTGTTCAAATATTTTATAAAGTTCCTTTCTGTCATTCTGTTGCATCATGTTCCTTCAACTTTTTAATGGATGAAGTTAACAATAGGTCTGCGGTTAAGGTATGTGTCAAATAAGTTTGGAACTACTACAATCTTACTGGTTCCAAACTGAAAATTGCCCACTACTTTGTGTCTCATGATTGTATTTGGTTGTCTAGCTTTTAGCATGAGTAGATTTTGCATTTTAGTCATTAGATATTACTTTGTAAAAAGATTCAAATCTGTATTCATTTGAAGATTAGTCTTGAATGGTAATGGATAGGAGTTCAATGAAGTCTTCTAGAGAATAAGCTGTCTCATTATATTCTTCTTTACGAATGGGTAGAGGGGCTGTCATAAAATCCTCCTGGTCTATCAATTGCTTTCAAGCAATTAGTAGGTTGAACGATTTACTCTTTTAATGTTGTGGTACTGAATGATTATACATTGTGTAGGTGATTGGGAAAAACCCTTCAAGTTGGATGCTCCTGTATCTGGAAGTGTTACTGCAGCTGAAGCAGGGACACTTACTTTTATGGTATTGTTACTGTTTTATTCTAACCTGCTGAAAATTTACATAAACTACAATATACTTGGTAAATTGGTAATAATTGTAGCTTCAATGTATCACTAATTTTTCCAATTCCTGTTGAGTACCAAATTGATGACATCAAATTAGACCTTAAATGATTAATTGCAGTCATTGAATGATATCAATCTGGTCCAAGTTTGCAGTAACTTTTGGACTATGATGGTGTCAAAAAAGTATCATAGAGTACCAAATTGATGCTTTGATGACCAAACTAGTAGTTCACTGAAGTTTAGTATATTCTCAATTTGATGTTAAATTTTGATAATAGTCATGCCACAATATTATCTATAATGCATTAAAGTTATGATTGGTTGACTACAAAGGTTGTAATGTTATGAACTGCACATGGGAATGAGGTAATAGTGCTAAAACAATTGCCGCAAAGTCGTAAATTGTTGGCAAAAAATGAGTAATAACAAGATATGGAACTTCCCCAGGTTGGTGGTTTGGAGGAAGCATTTCTTGCTGCAAAACCCTTGCTCTTTTCAATGGGTAAAAGTGCAATATATTGTGGTGGAGCAGGAAGTGGTTCTGTAAGTTACACATTACTTATAATTAGTGTAGGTTTATGGGTACTCCCAATTGCCTGTTTAACTGTAAGTCACATATTTTGTCCTGGGTTTTGTTATTAGGCTGCAAAAATTTGCAATAATTTGGCTTTGGCTGTTAGCATGCTGGGAATATCAGAAGCTCTTGCTCTAGGCCAATCTCTAGGTGTTTCTGCCAGAACCTTGACAAATATATTTAACTGCTCCAGTGCTCGCTGTTGGAGTAGGTATGTGGCTCTTTTCTCTGTCGAGTCAATGTGACAACTAGCTGCAGAATTATATTGGTTTAGTCAGCATCATTAACAATATGTAGTGGCTATGATTCTTAGGGGCCTTAGAATTAGTATTGTCATATTGTAGCTATAAAGGAATAGATATGAAGTAGAATGTAGGAGTATAGTTCCCCTAATACAAATGAAAGTAGCATGAAGTTCAAAAGGTCATAATGTTGAAGTACACCGTGTGAGAGACACATAACTAGTTGCCTTGACAGTTGACATAGCTTCACTGCTAGTGAAATATTCCTATCTCATTATTGGTGTTTTCGTCAAAAATTACTGTCCTCATATTTGTTGTCTTGTTGTATACTTTGAGACCCTTGTAGTTTTCTCCTGATAACAAAAATATGCTTCCTTTTCCAGCAATAAACCTTCCATTTATAGCTTAGTTCACAACTGTTAAGGAAATTTTTAGAAGGTTAAAGTTTTGGTATTTAGATTATCAAAATAATATGTTGAAGTTGCATTGATTACAGTGATGCTTACAACCCAGTTCCTGGGCTGATGGAAGGGGTGCCCTCGTCAAGGGATTATAACGGAGGGTTTGCATCCAAGCTTATGGTAAGTAACTGAGCTTTAACTCAACTTGAAAATGTTTAATTCTGAATTTGTGATGATTGTACCACTTGGAAATCTTTAGTATGAATAGTCATAACAGTGGGATGCAACTACGCCAAATTTAGACCTCTAATAATCATTGATTTCAACAGTTAAAGCTTGCAAAAATGCATTGCTAAGAGGGACAATCTCAACCCAAACTAGATTAGTCTCACAGCTAAGGGTGTGGGGATACAAGAGCATGGACACACGATAATAATAATAAGAATGACCAATTTGATATATACTGAAATTTATTTGGGAAACTTACAAAAAAAGAAGAAGAAATTCTTGTTAAAATTATTTTCAATTTAGAAATAACTAACTGCTCAACTAGTTCATGATATTCAAAGAATGGGTGGCTAATAGCATAATTAACCAAGTTTTTTTTCTCTCTGAAAAATCTCTCTACGTTGGCTCCACTAGCAAAGCTTTACATGTTCTTTCTGAAATTTACATGTTCTCTTTTAGCAATACAATGCATGCTAAATTGTTATTAGCTTGTAAAATTTTGTTAATTTGTCCCAAAAAAAGAAAAAAAAAATGAATTTGGTAAATGCCTATAGATTGAAGACCAAGAACAACTCCAAATGAAACTATTAAAAATGACCTAAATCGAATGCCTTTATGAAGAATTGGTTCATGACAAAACACAATGTTCTACTCTATTTTATTGGGTTACAGCCTGGGAACGGCCAGAAAACTTTTTATCTGGTGCACAATTTCCTTTTTTAGAGCTTTTGCAGTATCCTATATATATTAATGATGTTGACTCATGCTGTTTCTCTTTTCGTTTACTATTCTCACTTTGTTCCTAGCAATCTATTATACATTTCTTGGATGCCTTTCTTAATTTTTTGTTTTGTGAAACCTGATGTTGGATTTTATACAAAATTATATATAACCTGCTAAATAAAGTGTAATGATTTTTCTAAAAAATCTGTTTCTACAAGTGTGTTTGCTTTAGTTTGAATTTTTGGTTCTTAAAAATAAGTCGAATTAATTGTATGTGTGCTCCAGGCAAAAGACTTGAATCTAGCGGTAGAATCAGCTAAGCTGGCCGGATGTAAATACCCACTAACATCACAAGCACAAAAGATGTAAGTCCCTCTTCTTGCATATCCTTGGCATGTCATGTACACCTCTTTCTGTTAAATCCATTGGTGAAAACTGTTGTGATTCTGAACCTTAAAACTATTATAATATGTATGTGCTGCTTAAGCATTAAGATGGTACAATCAGTGTTTTTACTAAAGCAAACAAATTATGCAAACTGCCAACTAGATGAATCAACTTATGTTTTTTTATATAGATAACTCAACTTGTGTTGAATATGAAGGCCATGTATGATCACGGCTCTTTCACTGTGCATTTTTTTAATTAAAATTTTCGGTAAATAGTTGGTCAGAGGAATGTTACATGAGATTCTGTTGTATTTTCTTTCCCAAATTCATAAATATTTGGTCTTCATAATTCAATGACTAGACAGTAAGACGGAATAGAAAAATATACCCGATGTGTTTATATATAAGTTGAGCTTGAACTCCCACTCTCGTTATGAAACGAAATTCCACTTCTATTGCAACATGTAATGCCAATACATATTTTATTGGCAAATTAATACAAAAGGATTTCAATTCACTTAATTTCAAATATTGAGAAGGATTAGCTTTTAAAACACATTATACTGGAGTCGAAGCCTTTTCTTTTATTGTTTTCTGTTTTCTAGCGAAAGGTGGCATGTTTTATTTGGATGATGCACCACTTTGGCAAATGCATAATTTCCTATATGTCTTTATTAATAGCTTTAACTCCTTTAGAAATCCAAGGGGGGAGGTTTTCATTAGCTACATCTGACTCATGAGTTGGTAAAACTAACTTATAAGCTAAAGCTAGTTGAAAGCTTTAGTCCTGAGTATATGAAGTATTAGCAGTTTGTTTACCAATGAATTTTTTGTGCAGATATACTGAGCTCTGCAGCGTTGGCCATGAAGCCAAAGACTTTTCATGTGCTTTTCATCATTATTACTCTGGAATGGACGAACCTCATGATAAGTAAATTAAGATGTTGGTTGTATACATGAAAATGTTTTGATCCCATGCCTAATATATATGGCAAGAACATCAATTGAGCTCAATGAAGTTGTAGAAACAGTTGCAACTTATTGCAAATAGTGAGATTCCGCAAGACAAGCAAATACTAAAGCACTAATTCTAAATGAGTACATGCAATATTGAAAACAGAGACGAGCACCAACTTTTGGTCAACATTGCTTGTCCAATTGACAGTTTGTAATTGTATGCTAAGAAATTCCATAGACTCTAAGAAACTTCATTTTGAGAAAACATAAAGACAACTAAAACTTCTCTCCACAAAAACACTTAGGCAAACACATCCATGATCCACGGCACAGTAATTTGCAATAGTAAGCTCCAAATCTGTTCTAAGATCGTAAGTTCCTCGGTTAGTTGGTTCCTTCTGCAAAACCACCAAAAAAGTTACAAGCAGACAAGGTTGGGGAGGGGGAGGAAGCAAATCCTTTTCAAAAATAAATAAATATATGAACTTAATCCAATATCACTTTAATTTTGACTGAATATAATCACATTAATTTAAAATAAATCACCTTAAGCAGAAAGGAAATGTTTTATCAAACCAGTCATTATTTAACAATAGCAATGGATATTTTTATATAGCTACTTCAAATTAACCTCGCACTAAAGTAGTTACCTGCATATATCAGTGACAGCTTTCAGTGCTTTCCTCCATGCTTAGATTTTGAGGGAATCTTCCCATATGCTTTAAGCCTCGATTGTGATAATTTCAAATTAGCCACTTGCCGCCTTCTCTTGGCTTTCCTTGATAGATTATCCCTATTAATATTTGATTCTTCTGTGCTTGGTTTTTCGTTCTCCACAACACTTTTTGATGAAGTTATCTTGCCAGAATCAACCTTTGACTTCTTCCTTTTCTTCTTATCCAAACTTGATGTGCGAAGGAGCTCCTTAGCCCTCATCTTCAGCATGTATCTTTTCTGTTTGCTTAGTTTCCATTCCTCCTCCTGGTAAGGAGCAAGCTTTTTCAAGGAAACATACTGATTCAATTCCTTGTCATCCATCAATAGTATCTCTGAGGCACTCAAGCCAAATCTACTTGGTTTTGTTTTGGCATACTTGAATCTTGTCTTCAGGTCCCCAATTGTGTCCTCATAATCTAATTTATAGTACTCATCCATCATTGCCTGTCTTGCTTTCTCCAAAAGTGCTGTTTTGCGCTTCCTCTTCCGACTACCTTCCTCAGGAATTTTCTCTTCTTTTTCATCTTCTCCTTCCGGGAGATTGTCATCACTAGTATTCTCAAACCTTTCTTTTTCATCTTCTGCTTCAGGGAGATCGTCATCACTAGTATTCTCAATCTTTTCTTTCAGTGCTTTTTCCCTTGCAGCTAAAAACCCACCATTAGATCCGCATGCATCCCAGCCTTTAGGAAGCCCAAGTAATTCATCCTCCTTTTCAAAATCTGGCTTCTCATTGTCATCAATGTCACTACAAAAGTCAGGGTCAGCATCCACTGCATTATAATATTTCTCGTCAAATGCCTTCTTCATCATTCTATCATACTCCTCTGGGTCAAATTCCTCTTCAATTTCTGCCATGGACAATGGAATAATATCATCACCATGGATCCCTGCAGTCTTCATTATCTTTTTAACCTTCTCCTGTATTTCCTGCTTCTTCAAATTCTTTAAGCGTTTCAACTCCTCCTCCCTCTCCTTTTGTTCTATAGCCATTCTCTCCTCTTTGCTCTTTCTCTGCTCTTTCCTTGCATTCGTCTTCTTCCTCACTGATCCCTCCACCTTCCGAGCATGACCCAACACCCTATCTCCTGGATTTTCCTGAAATCTGTACTCATATTCTTCCTGTCTCTCGAGCTCTATCTCATCCTCTGAAATCTCTTGCAATTCATCCTCTCCAACATTCAAATTCTTCCCACTCTTGTCAATCCACAATTTGTTCATGAAATAGCTTCTTAGAAACTTGGAATTTTCATTTGATTCTACATCTCCACCAAAATACTCATCCAGCTTCTCCTCAAGTTCCTTGTCATCACTATCTACTTTGTCCTCCTCACCTACCTTCTCCTTCACAGTGAAAAACTCCTCTTCACCATCTTTCAAACCCTCCCTTTCTACTGCTTCCAGAAAAGCCTTTTTCAACTCCTCTTGCTCATCACCATAAGTCTTCTTCCCATCCTTATTAACAAAGTCTTTATCTTTGGAAGGCATTACCTTCTTACCCTTACATTTTTCCATTTCATCTATCTCCTCTTCATCACCAAAATCTGCCCCCTCCTCAATCAAATGCTTTGCCACCACATCCTTCAAATACATTGGCTTTTCACCCTTCTTGTCTTTTGATTTAAATTTCTCCTTTTCATTGCTTTCATCATCAATGCTATCATCATCCGACCCAAAGAGCCTAACATCTTTTAGCTTAAGAATAGGATCTTGCTTCTTCACCTTAATTAAGGCATCAAAGAACTCCTTGTCACTCCTTCTAGAATTGACAAGTGTCTCATAGTCTTCATCATCTGATGATGACTCAGACTCAGATTCCTCCTCACCTTCAGAATGTGAGGGTGAAGGTGAATCAATAACACCCTTCTTTTTTAATTCCTCAAAACGCTGGAGGTCCTCCCGCTTCTTGTTGTGCTCAAACCTACGAGCATACTTCTCGTCTATCTTGATCTTTGAAATGTCCTCATTTTCGGAATCACTGCCATCAAAAAGTTGCAGAGGCATTCTCTACAGTGACAAGGCTAACTGCTACAAATTAATCCTCCAAAACACAGATCCCCCCGAAGATATGTTCAGCGTATAATCTGAAATTTCCAAATATATACCAAACACTTAGCAGGTTTACATAGGAAATTTGCCAAAAGCAAGCGACTAGAACTTGTCGGGTCATAAAATAAAAATAAAAACAGAACTATATTCCTCTCATGCAGAACATTATTTCAAAGTTTCTAGTATCATTGTTTTTAAAAAATACTTGTTTTATTTATTTAACACAGTTAACTTGTGTCAGGTGGGTAAGGGAAACATCAAACAGCTCTTTTCTGGTGTACAATGACAGGCGACACTGAGGTTAAGAACCTATGATCTCATGCAAACTACCCAAACCCTCCACCAGTAAGCTAACCCTAGCGGGTATAACATCAAACAGGTAGAGTACAAAGACAAGATGAAATGAGTAACACAATACAATACAGATACAGATAGTGGGTAGCAAGATAATAAATACAACCCCAATAAAGAGCACTTGCAGTGTTGTTAGGGAACTAAATAAATAAGCAACAAAACGGAGCAGAATGGTATGACAATTTTTGAAACTGAAGTCACAGGAGATAGATAGAAAGAACAGAATACATAAAGCGTTAATGAATAAGAAAAAGGTAAGTGTCTAACCAGAACGAACGGAGACAGAGACAGAGGCAGGGACCGTAAATGAGACGCCGGAGACGAAGCGAACCAGAGACAGAGACAAGATCGTTTGTGATTGTGAATTTCACACGTTCAACCAAACCTTACGTTATTAAAAACAAACATAACGGGTTTGACCAAACCGACCCGCTCCAATTTGTGGTCAGACTTTGTAGATTAGATCTGGTGCCAAATCTATAATCTATAATATTTATTAGGTTTAAATATCTTTTTAGTTTTATTAATTTATTGTTTTTTTATTTTTTTTTCTTTATAAAATTATTTTTTATTTTTAGTTTTTATAAATTATATTTTTTTATTTAAACAATATTTTTTTCCATGTTTAAAGTACTATAAAATATTTTAAGGACTAAAAATAAAAAATAAAAATTTTACAAAGATGTAAAATAAAATAATACTAAATTAAAAAAATTAAAAAAATATTTAAACTTATTTATTAAATTAAATTACAAGAAATCGTGAATCTTATTTTTTTCTTTCATAAATCTTGCATGAAAATGTGTTTAGAAGTTTAGAACAAAGGATCTCATTGAGCATATGTTTGATTGTGGATAAATATGAGAGAAAGGGAGAGAAATTTTTAAAATTATGTGCGGATCCCACACTTTTACTGTCTAATTTAATTCAGATATTCCTTCCCAACTCTCTTCCATTTTTTTCTCTTCTACACAATCAAATCCACCATACAGTTGGCTAGCTAGGTTGTATGGCAGAGACCAATAATTTATATTCTACATTAATATCATGATATCCAAAAATCTTATGCCAATATTTTATAACAATATAAAATGTATTATTAACATTTACATTGCTGTAGTAAAAAAAAAAACATTTACATACCTGCAAACAAAAAAAAAACATTTTATATACTAAAGATAAATTATTGCATGCACATAATTAATCTTTGTACTGCAGTAAAAAAAATATATTAACCTTTATACTACAAGTAGCATGGACCATAAAATATATTTAATAAAAATTGTCTTCAGCCTTTCAAATATATGTAAATGAATAAAAAAATTAAATTTATGAAACCCATTTTTTTGTGTTTTGACATAGTTATTAATTTTCATTCAGAATATATATGTTTTTTCCAATTTTTTTGGGAGGGGGGAGAAGATTCCTCTTAAGGTATGTTTACAAATTAGAAGTTTAATTTTCAAGAAAAAAATAAATTTGTGCTATTTTTATTTTAAAATTAAGAAAATTATATAATATTCATTAAAATAAACACATGATTAAGACAATAAGCTTATATTTATTTTCTGTTTTATTTCTTTTATTAAAAATTATCAATTTAAAAAATACTTATAGAAACAAAAAATTATCTTCCCTTTTCCATGAAATCTCCATTCACAAACATAGACTTAGTTTTTGCTTGATAAAAAGGTAAGTTAAATTCTTTGTAATTATCCAGGCCTGTAACTCACTTAGTGAATAGAGTCATTGAGTATTATAAATTTCGTAATATCTATATTTGATTTCTCTTGAATAAAAAAATCTATCGTAATTTTCCAAAGCAGCAAATAACTGTTTTCGTAATGATTTTACCATGATTTTATTCTTAAAGTTAATTTTTACCGCCAATCCAAAACAGTGTTAGAGTACATGTCCTCTGACTCTTCACCTTAGCTATTGCAAGATCATGCATTAGCACAATGCAATCTTATTTTAAGAAAGTTTCCAACACAACCCATTTTATTTCAAATTCACTTTTAATAAAATTCAATTTTAAAATACAAATATTCTAAACCGATAATACTTATTTGATTGTGGAATACCCTACAAAAGGATCCTTCAAGTATAGAGCCTCATTTAGGAAGAGATTGAGATTTGAGACGACCAATGCAATCTAAAAAGGTTATGTAGGTAAGGACCAAAGAAAAGAAAATGGCTAGTGAATATGGAGGATTGGAAGATTTTAAAAGAATTGGAAGTTTAAGAGCAAGATTTTAAGATTTTAAAACATCAAATCTAATGTTTGAAAATCTCTTGAATTGAACAACGAATTATACTTCTAGATAAATCTGTAAGAAATAAATACCGGTAGTTAATCAACACAGGCAAAGATTGAATTTAATAAATCATGGCTTCCACAACCATTGTGATTACATGACAATAGTAACAGCTACTGTTACTCATTAGTGGCACGCAACTTCCTGAAAGTGAAAACCAGCTGAGTTTGCGGAGAACTATGTCCAACATCTTTGGCCATCAACTCTAAAAAAGATCAATTAAATCAACAAAAAAATATAACTGCTAAGTGCTAACGGTTACATGACCAACTTGTACAGCCTTCAACCGTGTAGTACTTGCAAAGAAATGACCATTCATAGCACATACCATTTCAAGACAGAATTAGATGGTCACAACCCATCAAGTAACATCCATGTATATGCTTTTGGCGCAGCCCCATTTTTACAGCTAAAAAAATGGTTAATACAAACATGTTAAAAGGCCAAGCTCTGAACCAACATGGGACACTAATGAGACATTAATTCCCACAATATGTCAAAGTTGAAACAGTTAGCATGAGCAGATTATATAGAAGAGAGATCTTCATAAATAGTCTTGATACCAGGCCTTTCAGAAACAGACCGAATGCACCGCATCACTATTCCCAGGACCTCCTTCATTCCCTTTTCTGCAATTGGATTGCTCATTTCTGGCATCAAGGTAGCATCAAAACATTCTGAGCCTCGGCCTTCTGCTACGCGCAACCTTACCCAATCTGTCAGATCAACACCTCCCTCCTCACTAGATATAACATCACCAGCACACCTTCCAGTTAGAAGTTCCAAAAGTATCACTCCAAAAGCATAAACATCTGACTTGAAGGAGGGCATTGGCTTCTTGGAAGCAGCTAACTCTGGTGCACGATAACCCAAGACCCCAGCATCAAGAATCTGTTCAATGTTACCAGCTCGAGTCATGAGTCGGTGAAGGCAGTAATCGGCGACACGTGCATTCATATCAGTTGTATCTAACAACACATTTGTAGCTTTGAGATTCCCGTGAGGAACAGCACGATCAAAATGGAGATAGTTCAGACCACGTGCTACATCGACTGCTATTTTGAGCCTCTGGGCCCAAGTTAGTGGTGGACCTTTTCTTCCTGGTCGATCTGACAGTTGAAATTTATAATTAAGTTCAAACATGACATATTTAGGAATGAAAGACTAATAGATATAATAGATGACTATTAGAAACCTTTACTAGTTGCACCAGTAAAATATAATAGGCATTAGAATCAATGCATACAGACACACAGAAGACACATTAGAATTAATGCATAGTAGGCATCATGCAACTACAGTACAGATTACTTTACATGGGAGCTAAGGCATTATCAGATTCAAGCATAACCAATCAGTTTAGAAGGATTGAGATTTACACACTTCAAATGAAATTTTTTTATCTTTGGCAAATTTTGACAAAAACTGACATATTTCCTTGCATGTAGATTATATTTTTCGAAAGAGTGATTTTTGTGGTGCAATTTGAAGGAATCAGACTGAAAATTATAAATTAAGTAATAAAATTTATATAAGGCTATCAATATAAATATATCAAATATGTGTGATGAACAAGCAGATTTTATAGTAGAAGCTGCCATGGCAAGCACTTCCAAGCATTTCAAAAGACCATTTAGATATGTTAACCATTTGGAAATCAAGGATCATGTTATTTTAGTCTACTATATTATCCTATCCTTCAAATCCTCTATATATCTTGTTTATTAATTCTAACCTACCCAACACCACTCCTAAGGTGCCTCCTTTATTTAAGGTTCAAGTTTAAGAAAAGCAGTCTAATCATATTAGAAGGAAAGTCAACATATTACCATAAAGAAAACTAGCAAGACTTCCGGGTGAGATGTAATCTGAAAGTATAAGCTTTTCATGCTGTGTAGGACCCCAATAATATCCTCTCAATCCTACAACATTTGGATGTCTGATGTTTGCAAATTTCTTCATCTCCTTGACAAATTCTTTTCTCTGTTTTGCCACTCCTTCTCTCAACCACTTCACTCTCAACAACAAACCATTCTCCAGAGTTGCCTTGTAAGAAGTACCATGACTACTTCTTCCCAAAACTTCAGCTGGGGCCCTTGAGAGCTCCTCAGGTGTCAATGTTATCGTATCATCCAGAAAATGCAGCTCACCAATCAACCGATCTGGCGATCTCGTATCTAGTCTTGCAAGATTTTCACCAGTAAGTGAATCACCAGATTCTGGTGACCATGAAAAGTGGCTTTGTTTTGATGGAGAGAACCCCGTTACAGCTGCCATTTTTTCGTCAGAGCTGATAATCTCCGATGGTGACTCTTTGCGTGAGGTCACAAGGTCCTCAGCTGAAACAACCAAAGCACCACCCCTATCAGTCGTACGAACAGGAGCCGAGATAATTGGTTGAGGATGCCTGTGGATATCCTTACTTGCATCATATTCTTGTGGAGATCTTGATATACGTATGTAGTGTATGAAGACAGCAAGCAAGATTAATATGAAGAGTGCAACCACGCATGACACTATGATTATGACTTTAACTATGGTGTTCATATGCTTCCTCTTGGAACTTTTAGCAGGTGAACTGACTGATCCAGGAGGACCATTTGGAAAATGTAACTTGGTATTCCCAGGAAAGAAAGAAGAACTAGGAAACTTTCTAAGAACTTCCGGGACAAGTCCTGACAGATCATTTTGTGAAGCATTAAAGTTTTGGAGCCCCTTTGGGATGTTACTTGGTAGAGGACCAGCAAAATGATTCTCTGATATATCCAGGGAGTCTAGTGAACTCATGTCAGCAATGGTAGTTGGAAGAGAACCAGAAAAATTATTTCCAGCAATATTTAGCACTTTCAGGCCAGTTAATGACCCAAACTCATCAGGAAAATAGCCATTAAGCTGGTTGTGAGAAAGATCAAGAATCTGAAGATCAGATTGGTCAGCAGAAGATGAAAACTTGATGCCACCAGAGATCATATTATTTTCAAGGTGCAGCTCTTGCAATGTGGACAGTGTGAGCAGATTAGCTAGAAGTAGTCCATCCAATTGGTTGAAACTAATGTCGAGCACTCTAAGCTTTGGATACTGTGTTAAGACTTTTGGAAGGGAGCTGCTTAGAGAATTATGGGATAGGTTCAAATAACTCAATCGCAAAAATTGAGGAGTTTCCTCAGGGATGGTCCCCGTCAAATGATTCCCACTGAGATCAAGAAATTCTATATTCCCCCATTTCAACATCCTGGTCAAGTTTCCTTCTAATTTGTTGTTTGACAGATCAAGTACAGCACAGCTTCCAGTCAGCAGCGGCAGATCACCCGTGAACTCATTTGATGAGAGATTAAGAGAATGAAGTGTTGTTGATGTAATTATACTTAGTGGCCCTGAAAAACAATTAGAATATTAGACAAATAATAACAGAAGCTAAGGACTCTCATGTAACACCACAAACAATCAATTCCATTAGGAAAATATGACAGGTTTTTTATTTTGAGCAAAAGAAAAAATGGAACTGCCAATATACCTGAGAGGTTGTTGGCACTCAAATCCAATTCAGTTAAAACCAAAGAGTCTCCTTTCAGCAGGCCATTAGGAATAAATCCTGAAAATCTGTTGTTGCTAAGTCTAAGAACTTCAAGATCATAAACAAAATCAAATCCAGGCAATTCTCCATCCAACTGATTGTAGCTGAGGTCCAACACCTTCAAGTTTTCAAAAACAGGTTCAGCAGCTCCACTAGCCAATGACCCAGTAAGCTTGTTGTGGCTTAGATTCAGATGCTTAATACTTTCAGATATTCGTGGTAGAAACTTCTTCTTGGAATCAGAACTTGACAGCATGTTCTCACTTAAATCAACATAGCTGGCACTTGATAAAAGCATAAATACAACATCCAAATTACCTTCAAGCATATTTCCATGCAAGTCAAGTTTTTCAAGAGCGGGGATCAGCTCAAAACCTTTGGGAACTTTTCCAGTGAAGCCATTATGAGACAAGTTAAGAGATACAAGACTAGTCGTCTTAGTCAACGTCACTGGCAGCATTCCAGAGAAGGAGTTGCGGCTCAAGTCCAGGGACTTGATGGAGGCCATTTCTGAAATAGAGTCAGGAATTGGGCCGGAGAAGTTATTTCCAGCCAATGACAGATTCTGCAAGCTCCGTAACTCACCAATTCCCAATGGCAAGGATGAGGAAAAGAGGTTATTGGAGATATCCAAGAATTCAAGGCTTTTGAAATCAGCAATGTTGTCAGGTAGTGTTCCTGATATGGAATTGTTGGACATGGAGAGTTTCACAAGCTTTGTAAGATTTGAAAACACACTCAGGTCAGGGTCAGCAGAGAGACCCAAGTTATCAAGGACAACCCCAGCAACATTGCCAGCATTGCACAGAACTCCATTCCATGAAGATGGGCATCCATCAAAGTCAATGGATTCCTCATTCCAGGAATTGAGAACATAACCAGTAGGGTCATGCTTGATGCCTTTCTTAAACTCCAGCAATGCTAAAATGTCCTGAGAAGGAAGCTGCCCCACCACAGAGAAGAAATATAAAGATAACACTAAAAGGCTAAAAGGCTTCATAGTCTTCTACAGACACTAGAATGTTTACTTCTGTGTAGTTCACACTAAGTGAAGACAGAAAGGGAGCTTTCACCCTTTTAGTTCAAAAGGATAAGCAACTATCTTCACCCCACCAAAAAAAGGTACAAATAGAATTCCAAGATGCCCTTCTTTGGTTCTTCTAAAAGAAAGCAGCAATTTAGAAAAGAAGCAAGCAAACACAGTCTTCAAAAGAGAGAGTTGGGTCTTCAAGCTTCTCAATCCACACTTAGTGAAGGACTTACAGCAAAAACGAAAAGAGGGGTTCTTCAAAACCACAAGTGCCCCAACCTACAGCAAGCAAAGATAGACAGCATTCAATAAGAAATGATAAAGCCAGAACAAAATATTAAACAAACAAAAAAAAAACTACACAGAGTCATCGACTTTACTTACTAAACAACCACCAAATGATGGGAAACTAGTAGCTCCAAGAGATTCGTTGTCCTTCAACAAAACAAGAAAAACTTTACAACAAATGCAGTGCAGCTTCTTTTGCAGAGACAACCATTAGCTGCATGGTGTAACCTAGAAACATGAAATGCACTGAAATGAACCAAACAAAATGTGTGAATGTTGAGAGATCTGAGACATAAAACACTATGTTTCTTACCAAAAACACTTCCTAAAGCACAATGTAGACTGTAGCAGAAATCCCTCCCCTCAGGTATGAATCTTTTGAAGCAGACAGGAGAGTTTAGCACAAAGATTAGAACTTTAAAGTTAAAACTTCAGAAATTAAGTACAGTACAGCAGCATTGTAGCCACAACCAAGTTAAGGGGAAAAGGGAAATGAGAACCAGTTGACACTCCATACTGCAATAAAGGAGAAGGGACCCAGAATTTTTTTTGGTCCTAAAAGGCTTTAATTGATGGATAGAAATCTTTTTAAAAACCCAAAAAGAAAGTATTTAAATTTTCTGAGCAGTAAATGACCCCAAAAAAATTTACTTTAATGAAGTGTGACAATAAAGAAAACATTAAAAAGAGAGTAACTTTGTTCTTTTTAACTTATGTCTTTTAGTTTGCATGTGACAATGGAGGATTGGAGCACCTTAAAATGGAATCCTAATTGTTAGTTTATGAGAGGCCTAAAGATAAAGCAGCCTCTAGAATTTCATTCTTTTGAGGTTTTCAGTGTCTGCATTCGTCATTGCAATTTTGACATGGAGGCAAGGTGAAAAAAAAAAGCCGGAACAAAAGATAGGGTTTGTTTATTTTATTTTTTTCATTTTTTACCCCATTTTGGGGTGTTAAGTTTTTATGAGCAAAAAAAAATTAGGGGTTTACCCGCCAAAAAGAGACAGGGAATCTCAATCTTCCCACTACTTTCCTAGTGGACGTCAAAAGATTTTATGAAATAGAGTTTAAGATTGTTGGGTTGGAAGGCGTGTCAACAACACAGTGCCATGTAGGAGTGAGTGGTGGCCCACCACTGCCCCTTTGACTAGGGTTTCTTTGTTTGGATCAGTGTTTCCAAGGCTATTCAATTGAGACAGAGAGTCACAAGAGGTGAAGTTGGTGAGAGAATAATGAATATATATGTTAAGGGAATGGGGCCATGGACCAGGGAGCCCTATGCCAATAATATGGCCCATCACCCACGACAGCATAGACAAAATTGGTTCCCACAGAAAAGCACCTTCCACTTTTCACTCATTTTGTGTGGGATTTTTAGATTATATGTTTCTTAAATGATATAAATAATTGTTTATAAAATAATATATTTCTTGCATCTGTTTTAGTTTTTGTTTCTTAAGTATGATTGACTTTTAAGTAATTTTTTAACGGTTTTGTTTTTTTAATTTATTAACACAATGTTTAAATCACCTTGTCAAATAAATGCTCCTGAAAATCAGGATATACAAGGAACACATCTACTCAATAAATTTCACAATTTTGAATAAGTACTTCATAACACAAAGTTGAAACATGACTATAAATTAATACATGAAATTTAGAAACCAAATTTGACAAGTAAAGAAAACAAATTAAAAGCCAAATTTTCCAAGTATTAAAAAACCCAAAACACAACAAATAGCAAATGGCCAAAGGTGTGCGCAACAATGCCAAGGACAAGGGAGAGCAAAGAAAAATAAAAATGAGTTACAATGTCGAATTCAACGAGAATAAAGGAAAAGAATGCTTACGATGTCAACGAGAATAAGTCATCGACGAGACAACAACGATGACAAGCCCATGATAGTAAGAGGCAAATGCATGAGTATGGTTTAATTAGGAGAAAGATTAGGTTTTCACTATATGACTGAAGAAATAAAACTTGTATAAATGTTGCGGTTTAGTTTGATTTTGGAGATACAAATTGCAAATCCAACCGATTGGTTTAATGCAAATTGATGAATTTCTAAAATAGTTTATCTATTTTTATCAATATTAGTTAATAATTTTACAATCAAACGGTCAATTATGGAATAAATTACTCAACCACTAATCTACAAACCCTTAAATATAATGCAAAAATGTAATTTAGTTGGAGAGAAACAAGGAAAACACAAATCCATACAGTACGGCAAAAGATTATTTTACATCTTCATGTCTGACATCATTTCCTTCCATTTTCATTTTCCCCCTTCTTCCCTTAATCCTTGTAACTATTCATAATTTTCTTTTTTTTCCCATGCTTTCACCGAAAATTGAAGACTATACGCACACGCATAATAGTAGCATATGCACATAGCATGATTCAAGGGGCAATATCTATGCCCCATATCATTGGACATTTAGAATGTCGGTGGGAATATTGAACTTTATTTTTTTTGGTGAAGATATTGAACTTCATTTTGTGCCCCTTAAATGTCAATAAATATTTTTTCACTTATTACTCCCATAAAAAAATACTATTCATTTATTTCACTCAAGTACGTTTTTTCAGGGACTGCCTTCAAATCTCAGTGGTATAGTATTCACTATTTTGCCATTGGACGAGGCAACAGCCACAAATCAATGTTGCACTAATTTAAGGCCTTTTTAGTACAGCAATTATTATACTACTTCAAGCACTAAACTACTTTTTTAGAACATTGTCTCTTTTGAGAACAATGGCAAAAGAGACAAGTTTTATTTTAATTTTAATTTAAAAATTTTCAAACAAAAATTATACATGTGACCATCTTTATTCACATACAAGAGAAATAGATGTATTCTTTCCTCCAAGAGTCGAAGGGAGTGTTTGGTAGAAATAATAAATGGAGACAAAATGGGGAGGAGGAAGAGGAAATAAAGGAGAGATGGAAAATAGAGTATTTGATAGAATAAAATAGAGAGAAAGATAAATTACAAGTTATGAGTTCCATACCTTTTATTTTTGTACTAAACTTGGTGAAATTGAAAAGTGACAATGTATAGCCAACATTTGTGGCGTGTTTTGCTCTGTCAATTAGAAATGTGTATATATATATAAATATATAAAGAAATGACTAAATATAGTACATTTATAGGTGGTTTTAAGTATTTTTCTACTATTTAAAACAAACTGAAATATACTCTACGAAAAAAAAAATCTTTTTTATTCTTTTTTTTTATATTTCTTTCAAATCAAATACCTCTAAAAGTTATCATTTCTTCTTACTTATCTCCATCTATCCTTATTATTATCCACTTTATTTTTTTCCTCCAACCAAATTGATCATAAGTTCAATGTATTTGAATTATTATAAATTTTTTTATATATGTATCGATTCTTAGTATAAAATAATAGACCATAAATTAAATAAGTGAAAATAAGTATAATGGGCTACAGCTTGATTTATATCAAGTCAGCTAGCATGATTAAATTGTTTAATAAATTAGGTAAAACATTTTTAAAAAATTAAAGTTAGTAAAAGTTCAGATTTTAAACTCTTTTTATAGGTTTAATCGGATAACTTGTTAAAATATATAATATTGTTTTTGTTAAGCGTATTTTTAAATTTATTTAAAAACTTAAACCCTTTCACATATATAAACTTGAAATTTATTTAATACACAAATTGACCAATTCAAAGATCTTAGGACTTAGATATCCAAAGTCAAGTAAAAAAAATATTAAAAAGATTTGACAAAGTCTAAAATAAAATGAATAAACTAAATTTAAAAGTTTATATTAAAAAAAAAAATAAGTCAAACTCATTTTAGTGGACACCTGACTTTTTTTTGACTCCTGATAAATTAGGTTTGACGTGGGTTGCATCATCTACCGACTTTCCACTTTCGCTGATTGTAATCAGTTGGTGGTGGTGGAAGAATTTCTCATGATACTATATACTACTTTTTTTCATATCTTTTCATGTTTAAAGTACACATAGATTAAAATTAGAAAAAATATTTAATCGAACTAAAAATATTGTAATTGGACTAAAATATTTTTGTTTAATACATTAATTTTTTATACTTACACTATTAATAGTAAATATTAAATAAGTGTATATTTGGAGAAAAAAATGGACTTTGAAAGTCTAAAACATCAATTATTTTTTTTAAAAAAAAGCTAAAACATCCAAATATGTGAAAAGGAGATAGTAAGGATCTTCTTATGATAGATATAAATTTGTGAGAGCATCACACTACACTAATACTTGCAATGCTTCAAAACAAGTATCGTTCTAACATATGTTAGATACATAAAAAAACTAATAAATAAATAAAAGAAACTAATAGTTTTAGAAAACTAACCTGACATTAACATTATATTAACAAAATTAAGGTAATACTTAGAAATACTAGTGAGAAAAAATAATTAATATTATATTAAAAATTAAATCTCACACTTATTTTAAGACAATGTTTTTCTTAAACATGACGATTATTTTTTAAGTTAGCATAAAGTACAATTTTATATTAAATGCAGGAGGACACCAAATGTGATTAACATACAAACTTTCAGTATGTATGATTTGACTGCAATGAGCCAATGATAGAGGTTCGGAGCTTCTAAACACAACATTTACGATTTTATTTACGTCGGGCACATTAAATTCGGGTCATTATAACATCTGGAAAAGAAAGCATAGTTATTGAGAAGGATAGACATTTAACTTTTTAAATCCATTTATTTATTATTATAAAAAAAAGTTTTGAATGAAATGAATTTGTTGCACCCATTACAATTACATTAGGAGAAAATCATTTAAAAATATTAAAAATGCAAAGTGGTGAATTTGTTGATGAACAGATCAATTTGTTTTGACTCAGCGACGAATCAGTGATTCGTTCTTCTCCCGCCCTCCCCCCGAACTTCTCTTACTACTAAGTAGGAGTTTATAACTTTTGATTGCTTGCAATATGCACTTTGAAGGGGGAAGGTAAGGGTGCGCAAAAATTGGTTTTGAAAAGAAAAAAAAACAAGCTGAATTGGTTCAAAATTGGTTTAAACGACTCAATTTTTAAATCAAAATTGATAATCGATTTTAAGACCAGTTTGGATCAAATTAGTTTTAAGAAACTGATTTAAAATCAAACTGATTTTAAAAAGTGATTAAGAGACCGAAGTGATTTCAAATCATTTTAAAATTAATTTTAAGAATCGAATCAGTTTTAAATTAATTTTCAAATTGTTTTTTCTTTAAAAAAACTATTGCAATTTAGAAAAAAAAAATGGTTATTATGTGAACTTAACTTGTTTTAAAACTAGTTCGATTCGAAAGGAATTTATTTAAAAAATTATTTCAATTTTATTTAAGCAAATCAGTTCAATTCAAAAATCAGTTCAATTTGATCTAGTTTGGAAACGATTTAATGAAAACCATTTTAAATGCACACTCCTAGGGTTGGGTTGTGGTCAGCTTTGTTGGTGTGAATTTCTTTTTATAATAGTCATGAGAAATTGGACATTAACTGATTAAGAGTGTATTTGGATAAAACTAGATAAACAAATGCTTAAGAATTTAATGTTTATGCACTCATTGACTATATAAAACAATTTTGCATTGTCATCTAATCACAATTCACTATTCAAATTACTTTAAAATAATTAATTTTGAAAACTAACAAACTTATCATACATGATACATTATGATTGAATGACTATATAAAACATATGGTTAATTAAACAGGTAGTTGATATTTATAATTACATTGAATCACCTAAAAATCACATTAGTTTGTATTTCAATATAATTTTACATGATTCAAGGTGAACCAAATGCACGGTTCTTTCTTTACCAGAAAAAACTAAACTTTACAACAACAACAACAAAAAAATCACACAGTTCTTTACATTGAATGTGTTCCAAAGAAGCGAAGGCTACGATGCGTAACTTAGACTCATTATGTCCCCGTGTAAAAAAAAAAAGTATCCATTAGATATATATGGATTTTAATCAATGGTTAATATAAGTATGGACTATAGTGGAACTTCTCCCTCTACATTAGATAAAATTAAAAAAATACATTATTTTTTCCTTCTCGCCAAAACTTCTCTCTTCAGAGTCTCCAATCACCCGTCCCTCATTGAGACCATCCCATTATCACCACCACAAAACCCTCTGTTATAGCCTGAAGGATCGTCGTCGCCATCACTCAAGAGGAAACACTCATTCTCGATATCAAAATTGGACCTTATGCATCAGATTTGTTTTCAGATCTAATAGTGGTTCTTGTTGTTCTCAATCTCATATTTGATTATTTCTCTCTTCCTTTCAATCTCAGATCTAGTTATTTCTCTCAAATGCACATTTCTTAGTAACTACAAAACACAACCTTAGATTTGAAAAAAAAAAAAAAAAAACAACTGAATCGTTACTTCAACATTTGCACATTCGTGAAGGATTTCATCATCGTCGCACTCAAATCACAATACTTGAAGCACAAAGAGTACGCATCACCAACCTCAGATCTGATACAAAAATAAGAAACTCAAATCTGAAATGCAACCTCGACAACTAGCGTGTTCGTAGAGGGTTTTTCGTCGTCAAGCTTAAAGACGCAAAGGGAACCGTGACAGTGAACTACTATGCCTGAGAGAACGACAGGTTGAAAACTCCGAGGTCGAAAACATCGCAAAAAAAAAGGGAAAGAATAATAGTTTTAATTTGATCAGGTGTGTGGCCTCCCACGGTAGTCCTCAATTTTGTTTTTTGTTTCAGACCGTTGGGTCACGCACCCTAGACCTCGTCTCCAAAGAAATGAAATTCGGCCATTCACTTGTAAGTAGTAGCTGCAAAATTCCCAGTCCATCAAATTTACGTGAATGCACCCATCTATTATTAAATTAATTGACCCGGCATAAAAAAGCCTCAACTCATCAACACTCATTCAAAACCGCTATAAGATGTAGCATAGCATAGATAAATCATAAAAATAGCTGAGAGGTCAAAATCCACTAGAGATATTAAGCCTAAATAAGTAAATAATATTGAAAATGGTCCCAAAATTACATTTTCAAACTTCTACAAATTGTGCAACATGGTAGGCGCCTATAATAAGACACAAACCCCATGCAAAACCAGCTCTGCTATTTGAGATGAATCTCTGGTTTTACTTCTTGCCCCCACCAGAAACGTTGAACTTAAAGAATATAATGTCTCCATCTTGGACCACATATGTTTTCCCTTCCTGTTTATACTTTCCAGCAGCCTAAAAGACAACACATTAAAAAAACAAAAGTAAACTAAGTGGTCAGGTCCTTAAAAAGAAGGCAGTAATATACACATATAATAAAGAGTGCGGTTCAAAAAAAAAAAAAAACATATAATAAAGAGTGCAATGGGGGATGCTAGATCTTTGGAAGCACATGGTAGCACAGTACACATAAACGAAAAGGTTTGATATGCTGAAAGCAACCAATGCACATGTATGGCATTTAAACCTCAATTCAGTGCATTAAGCATCAGAAAGCCAACAATTAAAAGAATGAGCACATATAGTCAAACCTTAATCCCAAAATACGACTTCTATGGACTCTTCTGTAAAAGATCCTAATTAAACAGCTGTATCAATTTAAGTTCCGCTACATTAAATACTTGCCTCCCTCAAAAAAGGAACCAACTACCAATATAATAACATAAAAGCAAGTGCTAAACAAGTTTAAACATACAAATAAAATCTTCTAGCAAAGTGAGCCTAGATCTAGATACAGAAAACAGAGATTGAGCATATTTCCTCAATCTCAATATTTTAGCCAAATTAACCTAAGGTATTAGACCTGAATTTCTATCTCGACTTACCCAGGTGAGTGAGGATCTTTCCTCACTTTTCCAGCAAATTCTAGAAAAATATGGGCTATTTTTCTCCGTTTTATCACCCAGTTATCAATCTGATGCTGGTCACTGTGACAACATTTTAGGAAGCAACAGCAATACGTTGCATCAAAAGAATAAATTCATACCTTCACAGCTGACTCACTACCAAGTTCCTTTAGATCCTCAAACTTCATCACCTGAAACAACATTCCGAAGCAGTCGCCCAGATCAGTTGTTGCAAGATTGAACATATTTGTTAATATAGAAGTCATTGAAACAGAAAAAATATCTATAGCAAAATGAAAAAAAATTAAACGGATCAATTATGATAATTAAACTATATAACCAGTGAAGAGAACAAAACACTTTCTCAAGAAGAATGGTTATGCCAAATAAAATAGGTCATGAAAATAGTGGCAAGCCATTTTAATCATTGATACAAACTGTTCAATTTGCAATTTCAAATAAGAGAATTATGTGGTACCTCTTCCTAATTCGAAAATTAAAACCTGATCAATGAATTTGTAACAAATCTCAATGCATAATCAAACTGTGAACAGTGTAGGTTGTACCATAGACCCAATTTCAAATAGCATGGTTTAATTTGATTCTTACCCTTTAGTAAATTCATAGGGTTAATTAGCTTCTTGATGTGAATTATGGAGAAGATATCTTATGCTAAGCTTGGTGTGAAGGAATGGAATGCTGTTTTGTATTCAATCTTGGAATCCAAGGATTCCTATGTTTATTATAAAAAATGAAGGTCATTCCTAATCTCATCCACAAATTCGAGGAATGCTATTGCTCAAAAAAAGAAGATTGGGATTCCATATTTTTTAGCCATACAATTTCATTTTTGTGCATGCTTTCTAATATATCATTAAGTAATTCATAAAACAACTCAAGTTACTTTATAATTTATAATTTATAAAATATAAAATACACGATACAAATGGAAAAGTTTTTATGGGTTTATGGGGGTGTCATTTTGTCTTTTAGATACTTGACCTTGGAGTTTTCACCATAGTATAATTTTCATTTCAGATCTATTAGTTTCATATTTTTAGGTAGTTTTTTATGCTAACATTTATCTGAATGTTGTATCAATATCACAAAGCATACGGCCATAATTAAAACATAGTAATTATAAGAAAATCATTAAGAGAAAAAAGTAATATCAAGATTTATTTTATTAAGTCGCTTAAAATTTCATCTTAAATTAACCTTTTAAAAACTTAGATGTTAGTATTATATAACAAAAAATATATATGAAAAAAAGTTATGGTATTTTACTTCTATTGTAACAAACAATGAAATAGGAAAAGGATTCTTATTCCTATTTACTAATAATTTATTCAATGCAATTGCTCTCTTTGCATCAGAAGCAGCATTAAGTGGTTACCAATAAGCCAAAGGAAACATGGTTGCATCAATTTGAGTTACTCCAGAATGTGTCATGCAGAAAATGGGCTGGGCAAACCTAGCTAAGGTCTTGCCCAAATCAAAAATGGAAAATTAAATTTCTTCAGACATGCAAAATTGTTCAGATTTGGTATTCTTTTAATCATTTTTTTCTTAAAAGGGCAACATTCTAAGACTCCATAGTCATATTGGGCGATGCAATTGAGTCTTTACAAATAACCTGATTGCATAATCAAAAGTTATAGAATTATAATGTTAAACCAATAATTGCAGTCATATATAGGACGAAGAATATGGAAGATCAAAATCAAGAAATGTCCAAATTCATGAACTCACCTCAGCACAAATAAATCCTCTTTCAAAATCAGTATGGATAGCCCCTGCAGCTTGAGGAGCCTTTGTTTGGCGTCTAATTTGCCAACACTTAACCTAAGAACACCCAAAAGAATTATTTAATCAATGAAAGGCAACAAATGTCATGAAGTTAGACATGGAGAAAGTATAGAAAAAATTGTTAAAGTGAATTATTGTAAACATTGCAATTGTAGTTATCATACACACAAAAGAAAAAGCATTTCAGACACAATGGAACTGTGGAATGGCAGAGTAACAACTGTTCTACATATTAGTTACTTTCTCAGTGCAAAATCACTACTTGACAATCAATGAAATTATCTATGGATGTCAGTCTCCTTCATGTGCATAATAAAGGCCAAGTAATTTTATGCATTCACCAAATAAAGAAGTGATAAATGCACATTGGGAGAAAATGAAAAGACTCAATTATAGTAATTTTATATTTTTATCATTTATCATAACAAAACTAATTAATTATAGTTGTAAATTTTATCTCCAATTCCAATAATAAATTCTTTTTGCATGATAAAATTTGTATGAAAAATATTACAATAATGTGTCTAAAAGATGCACTTGAGTATCACACACTGATTAAGAAGATTTATACTTGAGCACAATCTTAACAGTCAACAGCAAAGAAACTAAAAGAAATATAGTTTGGTGAGGATGTTGTACAAATATCAGAGCAAATTTATAAAAATTAAGACAACTTTTATCAGCAAGAAAGTAGGTATGCAGATACATTACCTCATCAGGTCCTGCTGTGAAAAAGTAAATGAGATTAATAGCTGAAAATCCAGTCTTTATTATTTTGGTAAGAGCACTGTTGAAAAGAAGAATGTAACAATGTTAGTAGCATGTACAATACAAAATATAATTATATATCTACTCTTCAATGTTAATGAGTATTCAATTAAAAATTTTAGTGAAAAGGGATAAAAGTACTAGCAAATAGCAAAGCAATCAGGATAAGCTCTTGATGTAGTTATATAGTGATCAAAAAGGTATGTCTGTTCAAATTGTTTAAATAAGGTCATTGCTGATTCTCAGAACACTTCAAAAGGATAGATACATGGTGTACATGCACAGAAGTTCATTTGTGAGAGGAATTCAATTTTTAAGAGGTTTTATATTTTAAAATACTATAACATCAAATGACTTGTTTGGATATCAATTCCATAGAATTTTTAATATGATGGGGATTTTATAGGGGATTTTTTCCTAGTAAAATGAAGGGATTTCAAATACCCCCAAAAATAAAAATTTTTTTTTTCCCCGCCCCCCTAAATTCTTTTAACCCCGGAAGCCTGGGGGCACCCCCCCCCCCCCCCCCCCCCCGCTCTCTTTTTCTCTCTCCCACTCCTTATCTCTCTCTTCCTTACCTGTTTCTCTCCCATTCCCTCTTTCTCTCTCTTTTCCACCCCACTAGGTGATAGACTCGTGCCCTGGATCAGCTATTTGATTACTATGGGACTGAGATAGAAACTAACTGGAATTAAGGGTAGTAGCTCATTTTCTAACATGATAATACTCAAAAGTCAATAAAGTTGCAAAACTCCAAGAAAGCACATGCACACAGTCATACCAACAGCTTTTTATTTTATAAAATGAATAATATTTTTTATAGCAGAAAGAGGACAGAAAAGTACAAATAAGAAATTCTCCCAAAAAAAGGAGTAAAGAAATAAAGTATATAGCAAAGTTTTGCATTCAAATCTCTCAACAAATATTATTTGAGAGAAGAAAGAAATGCAACAAGAGGGAATCATGATAAAGATAATGAAAGAAACATTAAGCAGTGTCTTTTACTTTGTCTCTTGCAAGTTGCGACCATAACCCCCTCTCCCTTCATGAATCTTGGTACTCCATCAATTAACAGCCCAAAAGCCAGATTTAAAAAAATTAATAATAATGAGCCCCCACAGAATTTCCGAAATCAAATAACTTGGCAAATATGAGAACAGCAAAGAGGTTATTAATAGAACCTTGAACAGTTATTCTTAAATTAATAATTTTACCATGTTTTTAGCCTATTTATTGCATCATAATCCAGATGACATCTTCCATGAATTTTTTTAATAGTAAAGTCCAATGGTAAATTTAATGCTTTGATTAGAGGGTTTTGCACGGAAAAGAGTTCAAAGTGATTACTTTGAGTAGAAAATAAGGATTTAAGGGTTTTGGGTAGAGAAGAACTGGCAAAAAGACTTGATTATAGCAATTAAAAGAATTGAGTGATTAAATTTGTGGAAAAAGATATCAGGGGATCAAAATCACACATTAGCCATAGCAAAGACACAAAAGAGTTCCTAATTTTGCAATCAAACATTTAACAGCAGTACAACAAATACTTTAAACGGACCTTTGAGTTTTGTTCTCCTCACAATACTTAGCCGCTTCATCTGGTGGCATATCTGCAAGATTCCTTTCCAAGGCACAGCTGAAAGGAATAATAGTCTCACCCCCGTGCTCCTGGACCCTGAAGAACACAGGTGTCCAATGATAATTATTTTATTTTTTTCACATTACGAAACACCAAGCATTGACAGAATAATAAGGAAAAACAAAAAATAAGGCACAATAAGAAAATAAATTAGAAGTAAACACTATTACATAATAAGGAAAAACAAAATGTGCCAAATTAGTTAAGATTTTCTTCTACAAGTGGAGGAGTTACACTGCTTTCACGGAAAAGCAGTATGAAATTAGTATTCAAATTCAAACAGAAACAATACTATAACCTGCAATCTGCAATATCATTTCAATTTAACAACTACATGAATTGAAATCCATTGTCATGCAGCCAGTTGTGTGGCTGAAGGAACGGAGGTGTTCCCTGCTAGGCTGTTACAGTATTCTGATGGATAAACTCTCAATCCATAACCTAATAGTGGGGATCCCTACTTTAGAGCATGTGGGATCAACTCAAATCCTAAAAATTCTAGCTCAGCAGTAAGATCAATTTGTCAGCACAAGCTGCCGATCCACCAGTCATATGATGTGACTTCTACAGTCTACTTTCCCAATGAGACAGACTTGTACGGCAGCATCCAATACCTGTCTTCTTTGATGCCACAGAATCATATTTACAGTATTTTAAAAAAATTAAATGTTTTTGCTATTAATTTGCAAACTTTCATTTTTCTTTTCCAAAAATTGTCGTTTATAGAAAACATTATAATAGTTAAAACTTGAAAACTGATAATTTTACAAAAGTATATGTAAATTCTTTAAAGTTTTGTTGATAGTGTTAGATTTAGCATATGTAAAATATGTAAAATGCAAGTCAGCTATCTTTATAAATTATAATTGATTAGCTGCAATTTTTAGGATGTAATTAAATCAATTAAACCAGTAATTACTCTTTTTTATTTACTGCAAACACACTACAAATAACAGAGCTGATGTGTGTAGAAGAGCAAATAGTTCAGTACAATCTTTCTACTTATAATAAAAAGTTTAGACATATAATTTTAAAATAAATTACAAAGGTGCACTTGAGATGCACCACCTGTATTGTAACTATAAGAAGATGCCTTCATTAGTTTGAAGTTGCACTCTTGCACTGTGCTCTTGTTACCTAGGGTATTGCTGGTATTAGTCAAAACCAGGAATGGAATGTTAGCAATGAAAATTGGCATATCCTATGTGCATCAAGCCATTATCGTAGACCAAACATAGAAACATTCTTCCATCCCATCATTTATACCTTGCCAAGAACACAACGCAATTTTAGGAAGATCTTTGAAAGGGCATCTAAGTTAAGTAGCACAAAATTCAGTAGAAAGGCCACTGAAAGTGCACACTTGTTGAATACTTTGCACATAAATATGTAGAATACTTTGCAGTTTAAACCCAATTTTGGCATCCTTCATACTCGTACAGAGGTAGTCATGGAGAGAGACAAGGTCTAAATGATTCACGAAAGAAAAAAAATATTTAAATAATAATAAATAAAAAAACAAACATAAATACATACCATGCATGAATTTTGGGCAGAAACTTGTTTTTTTTTCTTTGGTAATCTTTTTCGGTCATATTAACCTGTGAATGAAATTTAGGTATCAGAGGTAGAAATTTTATATAAATAGATCTGAAGTACATGACACTATAGAACAATATGGACTATGGCTATGATGTAACTCCTCAGTGACTAGGGAAATACTTTAAGAAAGCACCAACATAGAAATGTTATAGTTATGACACAACAGACATGGTGATAAGGCAACTTACAAAATTTTTGGAATAGAACATGCCCAGGAAAACAAAATTAAATAATAAAAATTATTTGGACATGCAAACATGTCTGCGTGCAAGCATGAGTGCAAGGAAGTCTTCACAAGAAAAAGGTATGTGTGAATTTTGAATGACAGGTTCATAACCCACAGTGTGGGAGAAGGGAAAGAATTATTACATGAGATATACTGAACCAGATTACATGATTTGCCAACTTGTGGCTGCAAATGCCTTTGGATATAAAATAATCAACACTTACGATTTGGATTGGTGGAAGAGGATAACATATTTATGAGATGAAACTGGAATTTTGTTTCATTCCATCATAACATATCGAAACAATGGAATTGAGGTTTTATTACATTATGTTCCATTCCACTTCATTCCATTTTAATCCATTACACTTCTGTCCCATTTCTTTTCATCAACCCAAACATAGACTAAATTCAAGGAAATAATCATTTTTTTCAAAAGCTCTTCAAGGAAGTTGACAAAAATAAACAATTATTTCTTCAAAATAAGTTCAACCAATCACACATTTATAAACATAATTTGGAGTAAATCACAACAAGCAACCACATAATCAATCTTCTATCCAAGCCATCTGGTCATAGTTTGTTGAGCCATATTCAAACAGTGTCAAATTGTATTCGAACATGAAAAAAAAATGGAGACATCTCTGAACATATATCTAGACATATCCCAAAGTTATTGAGCACTAGAAAGCATTTTTTATTCCCAGAAATAATTTGTAATAAAATACAGTATCAAAAGACATACATTACAGCTTATCTCCCCATAAGATATACAGATAATCTACTAACTCAATGTTTTCTTGATTAAATACTTTTCATTTGTCATATAACACATGCACATATACAATGATAGTTTCATAAACTAGGTTGCTGGATGTACGTAAAGAAAAACAAGGCAAAGTAGAGAAAGGAAGCCAAGGTTAATAACAAAATATCAGCATCATCTACTTAGTATCATTCTTCCATTTGCATGCTCACTAATATGAACCTCAAAACCATAATAAGAACTGAAAAAACATTACTAGCGAAATTAACAAAAGATGAGGTATTTTTATCTGAAAAAGTATCCAACAGGCATTGCTAAGTGCTAACTGGTACATAATAAACAATAAGGACTTTTGCACTCCAAAGTCAAACAAATTTTCTACTCGGGGGAGAGAACATTACCAAGTATACAACAGGCTTGGCAGTTAGCAACTGAAAGGAATTCAAAATCTCAATATCAGCAGCCTTCCAATCCCCTAGACGTATATCTTTTCCTTCCTCAAGCAATGCCTTCACCTGAAGACATGCATAATTTTCATATATGAGAAGAGGAAAAATGTGACGGTGACAATTAAGTGATGACATAAATATTACGTGATTCTACATGTAAGGAAATTGTGCCAATTTATTTTGGCAAATACAGCTGGTTGCAGGTACGGAGCAAAATGCAAAATATATAAAATATACAAAACAAAAGATGGCCATTTCATCAATGTGGGGAAAAATGAATCATATAATGCTCAAAAGATAAAGTCAGACCCTTTGACAACATTCGAGCTCGATTTTTAGCTGCTTGTCATTGCTCCTCTTCATGCTTTTCTCAATATCTTCTATCTTTCTTTCCATGAATTCAATATCCTGGAATGATTTGCAAAGGGAGGAAGGCTTAGAAGTTATGTTACAGGATACAAACAGATCTATCAAAAAAGGTATAAACTTTATATTTACATAAAAGAATAAATTCATCAAGATGAAAAGAAGAAATTACAACAAAATGGAGGATGAGAGATCTCCTTAATGCTAAAAAAAAGGTCAAACAAAGAAGAAAACTGATACAATGGAGCAAAGCTACCCAATTGCTCCATATACCTGTTAGGAACCCCAGCCTCCCCCCCCCCCCCCCTTTAAAAGAGCACATGCTTTGCAAATTATCAATAAAAATCATGTTTCATCAAGCAAAAGTAAAAACAATTGTTGGTTCAAAAGCTACTTTTTTATGACAAATAAAGTTGCTAATTATGCATACCTTCAGCCGCAATTCTTCAGTAATGACCTCTAAATCCCTGACTGGATCAACAGTATCATCAACATGAATAATGTCCGGATCCTCAAATGCACCTAACAAGCAGCAAGGCTCTAGGTTAATAACTCCCAAATTGACATCACAATGTCATAAACTCAAAATACAGCACTAACAAAAGAAGTGAGCAAAGAAGATTAGGCATCAGCTTACGTAGAACATGGAAAATGCCATCCACAGCACGGATGTGAGATAAAAAACTATTCCCCAATCCTTGCCCCTGATGAGCACCTCGGACCAATCCAGCTATGTCATGGATTTCTAAGAAAGCCGAGACCTGGATTACAACTTCAATAAACACGTCACGACACAGGAAAGAAAGACCGATCCATCAAATAACAAACAACTAACAGAATGTCAGGTGCAACAAATAGAATTAAAAGCAGGGTACAGCTTGAGTGTAAGCTAACTAACAGATTAACAAAAGTGAACTTCAACTAACAAGGCCACCACAGATTCACTAATAACAAAAGTGAACTTCCATTACATACCTCACTTTTTGGCTTGAATAATTGGCAAAGCCACTCAAACCGTTCATCGGGTACATTGACCCGCGCCTCATTAGGCTCAATGGTGCAAAAGGGGAAGTTCTCAGCAGGTATTGCCAACTTGGTGAGAGTATTAAAGAGAGTAGATTTTCCAACATTTGGCAAGCCAACCTGAACAAGGGAGGAACAACTAACTAACATGAAAAACTAAAGATTTCAATTCACTAACTCAATCAAGCATTTAAAAACAAAGAGACAGCATCTAAATGGTTATAGTTCAGTTCCAATGCATAGCAACTATTGTCTGAAACTATCATATAAAAATCAGCAAGTTGGAAACAAAATCAATCAAGCATGAACATGAAGCCGAAAGAGGGAGGACCCATTTTTGTAATTGCAAAAGGGTAGGTGAGGATAGTGTCAAAATCGAAAATTTGTGGATTTGGAGAGAGAATAAGAATCATACAATGCCAATTTTGAGGTGAGAAGAGAATCGACCGAGGATGGGTCGCTCAGCTGGAGCTTCCTTGGATTTGGCAGATTTGGGAGGCATTTTTTGCGGCGAAGGGTTTCGGTTCCGATGAAGTACGAGAGAGAGGAGGGTCTTAGAATCTCAAATTCGTGACTTGTAGGGTTTTGTATGAAGGGAAAGCCAAACAAGATGCTCACCGTATTTTTTATTTATTTTTTTATGTTTGTTCAGACTTTTCCTTTTTCTTTTACGATTAAATTACTGACCATTACTTCAGTGGAGAAGTATTTCAAATGGTCTAATTTGGACGATAATTCTGAACCGTTAGATTAATTTCGGACCATAACTCTGAACCGTTAGATTAATTTCATTCCATAGGTCATACTTACATATTTTGCGCCAGATTATCGCTCCCACAAATTTCTCTCCCTAGCAACTATTGCTGCCAACCACCATAGGTCACCAAATCTTTAACCTGATTCTCCCTCCCTCTCTCTCTACCACTTTCGGCAGCCTCATCACCATCCACCATTAGCATTCCATTTGTTTCTCCGGCAGATTCGGACCTTGAAATCGGAGATCTGCGAGCGCCGCAACAAGTAAGAAACATGAGGAAGCCTTCTTCAAGATCGTTCTTGTACACAGGTCTTGGCACGGTTCATGGCGAGGAGGTCGATGAGGCTTTAGAGCATATTTGCGGAATTGGAGATGGGAGATCGGAGCGAAGCCACAACCGAAACATCAGAGTCGCGATGGGGAGTCACCATGTTGTGCCAAGACGGCGGCGAAGTCACCAAGCTGGAGTTAAGAACGGCAAAAACGCGAGATCGGAGTTGGGAAGGGGGGAGGAATGGTGGTGGCGGCGTTGGTTCTTAGGTTTGGGGATTTCTTCTATTTTCACTCTGATGTTGTGGGAATGTCTGAAACGGCGTCGTCGGAAATTGCCTCCTGCGGCGATGAACGGTTGTTGGGATCGGGGAGAAATAATCAGGTGTGTTAGATATATTGTATAAACTAATGAGATAGATTAATTTATTGGCTAAAATTTACTTGATAGGCGGTTCATCTTAGCCTTGGCCTTAAATTACTTTGGTTTTGAAATATTTCCAAATTTTGAGGTACGTCTCTCTTTTTTTTTTTACAAGATGTATGTCTCTGATTAAAAAAATAATTAATAATAATCGGGTATTCGATATATAATTTTTTAATGGGTCTTTAAGATTTTTAAAATTGTCATATATTGTCATCTTTTGAATCAACAAATCGTTTATCTGAGCTAGGAGTCTAAGTGGTTTGGTTTGGAGTGAGTTTTATTTATTTATTTAATTTAATTTAATTTAATTTAATTGGATTGGATTAGATTTAGTTTATTTTTTTTATTTAATTAATCTAATTTAACTAAATTCAATTAGTTGGATTGGATTGGATAGAGAGGTGATTATCGGACTATTGAAAAAGTCACATTTTTAAGTTTTTGGAAAAAAATTTAAAAAAATCTCAAACTTAAAAATAATAAAGATATTATTTTTAAGAGAATGATAGTAAGAACATTTTAAAAATCAATATTCATATAATATTGTACTATTCACATAATAAACAATAAATAAATAAATCATAAATATATATATATATATATATATAATTAATTCATAAAACAATGTTATTATTTTAAAATAAACAGAAAAAAATAAAGTCAATTAAATCAGATTCGCTTATAACCCTAAGTGGCATTAAGCTCTACCTCTTAAATAAGCTCTCATAGATGAAAAAAAATCATTATTGTCTCCTAAGGTTTCAAGTTGCTGCAAATACAAACTAATTTCATGATCTATTCTTTTAGTATAAAAATATAATTAATAAAATTAGATTTACAGAATAAAAAATTATCAAATAATTTGAGAATCAATAGACGAATATAATTTTTTTTTTAATTTTTTTTATCTATAGGAAATTGTAGATAAGTATCAAAATTTTATAACAACTCTCACATTCTCTTCAACTAGTTAGTATAAGCTAACATCACCAAAAATCATGTTTTAACTCTCAGTGGTTTAGCACTTTAATTTTTGAATATTATTAACGTACAATTTTTAGGTTAAATTATTATTTTAGTTCTCTCATTTATTTTAATGTTCAATTAGATCAATTATTAAGTGGTTCAATTAGATCCTCTAATTATTTAAAATGATTTAATTAAATTTTTTTATCAATTAAATATATAATTCAGATTGAACGGTTAATATTATTGAATTGAACCACTTAATAATTAGAGAATTAGACAATAATCTAACCCAGTTTTTAAGCTTGACATGTGGATGGCCTATGGGAGAGTAGAATGATACTTCTCAGAAAAGATCCTTGTTCATACGAGTTTCCCTTCAAGATGGTGCAATCTTATCAGGAGATGTGCTTCAACAATCTCGTTCTCAATTTTAATTAATGGTAGAGAATTTTGTCCAAAGTACAGTCCATTCCCACATATGTCATGAGTTGCTGTCTGGTTTGACTGGTGTTTACAGCTTGGAGATTTGGAATTTCTGTGAATTTTTGTGTCTGATGATGTACGACCCTTGAGCCTTTCTTCTTCTTAAATAATACATCACATCTACTTTTTTAAAAAAAAAACAGATCATTAACTTTAAAAACATGCTCTTCTTGAAATATTTCGATTTCCCTAACCTTGCAGTTCTTCAATGAATGACTCCATGCTCGTCGAAATATTTCAAAAAACTAACACGATGTAACAAACAATGACTCTTGCTTGAGAACAATCAGGCCAAGGTCTCCTAAAGTGCAACATTGATTTTCAAGGAGTAAAATTGTTTTTTGAGTTCAACTTTGCATTAGAGATGATGTTCAAGGAAATATTGTCAAAGCCAAATCAGTTTGTGCAGCTAGAATTCCAGAACCAAGGGAAGTAGAAAACTTGGGGTCTTATGTTTCTCTCAAAGTCAGGGACCCATTTGCAACCTTAGGCACAACTTGGGTCCACCACTAACTATGTCGAATATCCTCCCAGGAGAACTTTGTTTATCTATAATCATCTTATTTAATTTAAACATGATTGACTCCAATAAAAAATATTTATGGTCTAATTAAAAACTTAATTTTTTCATTGAAATTTTATTTTTAATAACAGATACACATCAAAAATATTAAAATTATAATTTAATTTAAATTCATTAACAATGTAAAAAATATATTGTCATTTAATTAGAAATTATTATATTATTATAAATTGGTTGACTTTTTTTAACACATATCTTCAAAGTCATATATAGCTTGACTTCTAATTTATTAATTAATAAAAATATGCAAAGAGGCTATTTCCGGATTCGAATCCATGACCAACAAGTCACCAAGGCACAACTTTACCGCTGCATCAGGGCTCGCCCTCTAATTTATTAATTAATAGTATAAAAATTATTGTCCATTGTCTCTTTTTTTTTTCTTTCTAAAGAGAGGCCAAGGCCCAACAACAAAAACAAACTAACCTCAACTATAGAAGAGAATTTGTTGTTCTCAAACCCAATTTTTTAAATTTCACCCCCAACCTTTAAAAAATTACCTTTAACAAAAATAAGTTTTCTTTATGCATCTTGACAAGATATTATTGAGATACACAACCTAATTCTATTTGAACTATACATCTAAAGCAAATCTGTTGAGATACAAAACCGAAACATATTTGAATAGCGTATCATGTCATATCTTCTATGGACCCAAAGTAAAATTACATTTTTTTGTGTATATCAAGAAATATATATTGTGGAGATACACAACAGAGGAAACTTAATAAACGTAAATCTGATAAGAATATTTTTGTCTGTATTTTTTTTTTGTAAAAAATGGGTGTAAAGTTAACAAAAATAATAACGAGAACAAAAAAGCCCTTTTAATAAGGAATGTCAGCCCAATAGCATCCTTGAATAGAAGGTGAGTAGATAAGAAAATAAAATTAATACATAACCAATCAACATTACTTGTTTATTGGAAAAAAATTCTCCATTCCAATTATAAACAATCAATATATCTAAACTCTAGAATATAAATTTGAATAGTTACGCGCATATTATCTGATTATGTATCTTATCCATCCGTATATATGAAACCGATATTATATGAAATTATCAAGAAATTGTGATAATTCTTCTTATTTTATAATTTTTCTATTTAATATTAAATAGAGAAACTGCAAGATAAGAAAAAGCACACATATTATGTGTTCTTCCAAACAAATATAACTGCAAAAAAGATAGACAAATCTATAGCTAAAGTTTAATCAATGCATGTTTAAAAAATACAAAAGTCTTATTACACATTACACATTCTAATTCTAATTGTATTCTCCAAAAAATAATTAATTTTTTCTTTTTATAATCCTGAATTCATTTTTACTAGTATCCAATTGAATTGGAATATGGAATGAGTGACTCTCCTGAGAAATTTGGAGAATTTGCAATTCAAAGTTGTTCTTATAAATATCATTAACAAGTCACGACACTGTTTAATTTTAAATTATTATTTATTCCTTCGTTGTACAGTAATATTTTATTTTTAATATAGTGAGATATTTATTTTATCAAATTTTATGTAAAATATTTCATATATATATATATATATATATATATGCAATGCTTAATTTTAATATACACCAAGGTGCTACATTATTTACTTTTATTAAATATATACCTCAATATTTTATTAATAAAATCATTGCCTTCTGTTATAAAACATACACTCTTGTATTCATTTTTCATGCAGTAAAAAAAGTATTCATTTTTTATCAAACATCCTTGTATAAGTTTTGAAGTAAAATAACAAAATAAAACTATTCACATATAATCATAAGGGGGTTGATTACGAATTAACAATCAACATAAACCAAATTTTCTTCCCTTTCAATTTGCATAAAAAAATGGATTACAATGTTTATTTTTGCTGATCTTTATTATACAAATTGACTAATAGTGTAAGCAATTTAAAATTGGATATACAATATGATTTTTTTAAGCAGGATATACAATGTGATTAACTAAATACATGAATCTCAAAAAATATCTACAGGCAATAATCACATATATACACGTTTTAATGAAATATACAAATATTAAATGGTATTAAATGAAATAAATTAAATCATACAAATAAGCCATCAACATTAACTAAATGAGGAAATAAGCAAACTAGTATATAAGCAAATTTAAATTTACATTAATTAAATTTAAACACATCAATTTTAAAAAAACGAGGTGCTCCATTTTCATGATTGATTGACTCACAATTTATTAAATTTCATTCATTGTGTCATTTTCTTTTTTTTCGTCATCATTATTTGCAGGTAGTGTAAATGTTATTTAAAAGGATTCCAAAATGACATGTAACACCCATTCACTTATTCCAAAATTGTCATCAAACGTGCATCATTTCTTCGTTTGGTTTTATCTCATGTTGAAGAATACATTCGCTCTAAAATTAGTCCTCATGGATAACGTGTGTATTTTAAACTTGGTTTTATTTTAATTTTATCCCACGTTTTATAGCCAAATATTAGTCAGAAGTTTTTCGGTTATTTAGGGAGATAAAATTGATGCTACAATTCTCAAGCAATTTATTTATATCAATTCACAGTTAAAAGATAATCTTAAAAGAGCTCATCAATAAATCATAAATTTATATATAAAAATTAATAATAATTCAATATTCTTAAATAGAATAAAAAAATAAATTTATACATATATTTTGTACTAGATTGTTATGGTTAATCATAAAATTAGAAAAATATGATTATTTTTTAAAGAAAAATATATATAATATAAATTATTTACATAAATAACATATTTTAATTACATTAATATTATATATATATATATATATATATATATATATATATATATATATATATATATATGGGACAACTAATTATCCTCCTCATTTATGAATACTTTTAAGAATAATCATTGGATTGAGATCTGTTTTATTATCTTTGGAAGAGATTACCGTACAACAACACATGCATATAAATTAAATTTTAATATGAAACTATTGTTGTGAAACAACCTAAAGCAATTGTACCACAAAACATAATTTAAGTCTACCCATACTGATGTGTTCTTTGATAATTTTGATTGCAATTACTTTGTTGCTTAGTATTTTTTTATCAAATATGGTTATATCCTTGAGGAATTAAAATAAGTTTATTTAAAATCAAATAAAAGAAATAAATTTTAATTTAGGTTAAATTTTTTATACTAAGTTCTCGGTACTTATTTTTGAAATAAAAAAATTCAAATAAAAATCATTTTACGTCAAACACAATTTTAACTAAAATCAATTTTACAAAATAAAGATTACCTAAAAATTAAGTTGGCAAACTTAAACCTAAAATGCCATCTAATTGTATGCATTGAATGAAACTTTTTCCATAG
>NC_038251.2:10359769-10440438 GCF_000004515.6 Glycine max | reverse complement strand
CAACCTATACATAGTCTCCATCCCTTGTCCCGGCAAATTCAAGTTTCCACCACTTCCACCAACTCTGCTAACTGAACCAGCAAAAAGCTCACCAACAACTGGTACAATCTCAATGGCATTGATGAAGCCAAAGGAGCTTCTGGTTGGAACAAACTCAATCAAAAGCATATCCCCATTCACAGCCAGAATATATTCTTTGACCAAGAAGAATGAACTAGCATTCCTTCCAGAATTCAGCAAGTTCATATTCTTGTGAGATATCTTACCAGGAACATCAAACTCTGACAACAGTTTCAGTCCATTGACCACAACACCAAATGAGGACTCATTCACATTGTAGTCATCAGTCTCGAAGGGGCAGAAATGGAACCTAACAAAGTAGTTCCCCTGAACATCTTTGATTGTGTAATTCAAAGGAGCATTGAAAATTCTGGCAGTTTTATAGAGAGGGTCATATATTGGACTGTCACTTGATGTAGAAGTGGAAACAAGAACACTAGGGGAACTTAGGGTGACATTGTTATCAGTGGCCATGTCCCCCACCCATCTCCTACCATCCACATTCACAGAAGAATCTGAACCACAATTCAAGAGAATAGACTTTGGTTGAGCATTTATAGTGCTCGCTGTCACAGACAACATCACCAGAATCAGCACAACAAAGAGTCCCTCCCCAAGGCCACTCCCCATTATAACAGTTCCCCCCAGCAACAAGACCTTTGAATTATCTTTTAACAAAAGAAGCAAAATTTGTCAAGAGGAAGCCAAACAAACAAAACCAGACACAGAGAAAAAGAAAACAATACAGACCCAGAAAGCCAACACTGCTCAATCACAGAAACAACCTCGTATTTTCCAAGATCTTGAACAAGGAAACCTGAAAGTTGAAGCCTTTATGGCAAACTAGGCAAAACAAGCTTCTGGGGCATGTGAATGTCCATTTTCCACACCATGGGAGACACTACAATACAAAGAGTTGAAAAGGAAAACCCACCTCCAGCTTTTGCTGAACACAATCAAATCAATCTCTCCAACAAACACAACACAGCAACTCACAGATCTGAACTTGAAGAAGGGGCAAGGGACCAAAGCAAGGAGTGGCAATGCACTATGAATGACAAAAAAGACAACAACTTAGCTAAGTTTGTGATAAGGAATCCAGAGAAAAATACTAGAAAATCAGAGATGTCACCAAAAATGGGCTCTTTCCTGAATAAACAAACAAGGAAATCAGAACATGGGTGTGGTTGGAAACAGATTGGAAAAGTTGCATTTCATCTGTGCTTGGTTTTGTATCTTTTACAATAAGCCAAGATTCTGAGAGTATTTAATTGGTACTTTATCTTTATTTTCTTCCTCTAACTGATGTGCCATAATTGGTAACAGTACCAAAATTTCCCCTGATTTGATTTGACGTCTAAAAAAGTTTTGGTTACACTTTTTGTAACAATCAAATTTACATTAGTTTATTATCAGATATTTATTTATTATGATATAAGTTACGAGTCTATATATGTATTTAAGTCAATCAGAGAATATTTTTAGTATGATTTCTAAGATATTTCTTATAAAATTTAATAAAGAAATATTGTGTACCAAAAATATCTTTTACACTGTGATTTAATTATAAGTTGTTATATTTATTGATTTTTATAATTATTACTTTAAAATTTATATATTTCATAATTATGATTAATTGATAGTATAATTTTTTTTATAATAATGCATAAATTTAAACTTAATTTAATAAACAATTAGATCATCTGTGATTGAATATTATCCAGCAAGTGAACAAGGAGGAACCTTGTATAATTATGTTAACCATTTGAGTTATAACATATAAATTTGATACTTATCAACTGGGTTAATATTTATTGACATATATTATTCATTTTTTTCTTTATTTGAAAACTTTAAAATGAAAATAATAATAAGAATAAATATTCATCTTGGTTTTTAAAAGTGTGAAAGATGAAAAATTTAAAATTACTTTTTAAATATATAAAAAATACAAAAAATTAATCTAATAGACAATTTAATAACAAATTGATCTCTAAATTCTAATGTTGAATTGATTATAAAAAAATATAACTTATTATTAAATAAATCTTTGAATATTACACCAATAAAATAATCTCAGAAGTTTAAAAATAAGATGAAACTATCACACTTTTTATTCATTCAAATTAGATATTTTTCCTAATAATAAGTGTGGAGGTTCCATAATCCATTATTGGTGATGTGAGGTGGGTCACATGGCATTGTCCGGCACACGATGATTTCTTCCTTTTATAATCTCTGTACTGCGTTGCACTGTCTTATGTTATTCCGTACTCACAGTACCCCTATAGCCTCCTTTTTTTTCTTTCTATCTTCACCGCTATACGCTACATATTTATATTTATATTACCCTATACTTTAATTATTGCATTCCACTTGTTTTCCAGTATCGAATTTATCGTTAATATCCAGATATATTGGCTCTACGACCAGTTCTGTATTTTCATTTTTTTTCTATTAAATCTATTCTTCATTTAATACTATATTTCTTCTGACAAACCGCTTTCCTAAATATGATTAAGAATAAAATTGTAATTAATGTCTTTAAGAGAATAACTATTTGTCAATTTTGTTAGTTGATTTTTTTAAAATAATGTTTGTTCTTTTATTTTAAAATAAAGACATTTTATGCTATTATTTTTTAAAATTTATAATTTTAGGCTTTTTATTTTAAAATTAAGATATTTAGTCTTCTAATTTTAAAAAATTTATAACTTTGATCAAATTCTTAATTTTATTTATGTTTTATTTTTTTTTTGGTCCAATTGAACCTTAAATCCAACATATTCATTTAAGATATCATCAATAAATGATTTAATTAAGACTTAAATACATTTTTGTCCATATAATTTATCAATTTTTTCATTTCCATCCTTACAATTTTTTCCATTTTAATTCTTGTAAAATATATGTATTTTGTTTTTCATTATTAAAGTATTTTAGATAATGTTTTTTCACTGTTCTAAGTGCTATTTAAAATGTTTTAAGGATGATAAATAAAATAGATATATTTTATAAGAACTAAAATGAAAAAATTACAAAAAAGAAAATAGAAAAACATTAAATTGCAGAGACGAAAAAAATATTTTATACTTTTAGATAATTACAAATTACAAAAATGAAAGAAATAAAACGTAGACAAAATTATGAAAATTTTAAAATACGATGACTAAAATTATGAATTTTTTAAAATAAAAGGACTAAATATTTACACTTTGAACTTTTAAAATAAAAGGACTAAATATTTACACTTTGAAATAAGTTCAAAGATCAAAATTATGATTATTTTTAAATATAAAGACCAAATATTTCAATTTAAAAATAAAAAAAAATTATAAATTAAATAAAATAAAAGAACTAAAATTATATTTAAACATTTTCTTTATTATAAGAACAAGACTTTGTGAGGAGTCGGTTTTTTTCGGTCATCTATATCTATATATATTTGTAATATAATTATTGTAATAACTGTCGCTTATCATATGATAAGGAATTTTTTTTTCCTACCACAATAGCATAATTGTAATTATTTTGTGATGAATTATCATTTTTTTTATTGAAGAACAGTTTTCTGATTTCCCATGTAACATGTGTACTGTGTGTAATTTATATAAAAATAGAATAGAATTATTTTTTTAAATTGTGCTGGCCTGACCGGCGCGGCGAGGACCAATTATTTAAATTATGAGTACAATTAATCTTGCATAAGCAAATATGCACACAATTTTTTCGTTACAAACAATAGAACCTCTTTCATTAAGAATTAGATTCCACATGAACAAATAGGAAATCGCTTGACTTGAAAATTATAAGTGTTTAAACTTAGAAAAAAAATAACTTTAAAAATAAGTATTTTTTTATAATAAAATTAGATTTATTTATTGAAAAAAACTTAAAACTGTTTATTTTAAATAAAAACAGCTCAGACAAATATGTAAAAAATAAACATAAAACTACTTATTTTATTTTTTTAAAAAAATAAGCTTAAACAAATTGGTTCTATAATGTCACATCAATGGTGCTTAGTAAATATTTAATAATATTAACTTTTAGGAGTTTAATACAAAATTTTTAAATTATAAAGACTTAATTAAAAAATTTAAGTTATAGATATATAGTTAAAATTTTGATGAAACTATATATAACTTTAAAAAATAAAACTTTTTTTAAAGGAAATATCAATGTTAATCCTCAAATTTTCTTTAAATTTAATTATTTGACTCGGTGGCATGAAAAATATAAGGGGGGATCCATATACATGCTCCCAATTACACTTCAATTTTGACATTATACAAAGTTGAATCTTAATGGTCAAAAAGCCAACAATCTGAGAATGACAAGATTTAACTGGTTTAAGGATTGATAATAAGTTAGTTAGCCCATCAATCAACAATAAAGATATTGATTGATAACGAAAGATCTCTCTCAATCAATAATAAAACTTGTTAGTAACGTTTTTTTTATACACTAAGATAAACATTAATAAGGGATAGGTCTCTTTTGATGACGAAGTAACTGATTTGACTTTTTCCAAAAAAAAAAAAAAACTGATTTGATTTATTAATAAAACATTATTGAGACCTGTACATAAGTACATACATTATCTAAGTATAGGATATATAAAGTTTTAGGTTCAATCATTGGACACAATAAAAAGATAAGGCAAGCATTTATTATGATATTTAAGTTATATTGGCAAAAAAAAAACTAAAAACAAATTAAATATTTAAAAATGTAAAAATATGAAATAAAGGCTGATGATTTCAATACAATAAAGGTAACCATTTTAAAACACAATTCACTGAATGCAGAAGAATATCATACACTTGAGCCTACAACGCAAAACTATCAATAAGCCATCTGGAAATTCATTACACAAAATAACATGTACAAATGTTATTAGCCCAAGTAGAAAAGCTATGCATTACAAAGAGGGGAAGCAAATTTGTGTCCTAGTATGATATAAAGCATTAATGTATGGCAAAAACAGTGTGTTAGCAACTGCACAAGTTGTTGATTCTTTTCTGTTGCTGTTTTCCTCAAACTATGTTTCAGGAGAACAAAAACCAAGCAGCTACACATCAGCCAGCTGCTATATTATGTGACAACTGTACAACTCGTTACCTGTATCCATCGGAAGATTTAAGCAAGTGGGTCAAGTTGCCCATAGCCCCTCGATGTAGTAATTCAACAGAGGATAGCATGGACTAGAATAATTTACGCTATAGCATTGCCACTGTTCTGCAGTTATAGACATGGTGAACACAAAAAAAAAAAAACGAATTGAAAAAGAAATCCAACTACCAGAACTCTAGCATCTCTGATCTCTGTATAGATGAAGCTAATAGAAAGAAGGAAAAAAATGAACCAATTAACACTATGATGGTGCTCCCTGAAAAGTTACTTGCAATTCTCCACATCCAATGTGGTTGATCAATGGTCATGTGGGGGTTTGCAGATAATGATTTCCTTATCACTGCTTCTGGGTTTTACTGATCCAGTGCATGGACAGATACAGTTTGTGTCAACAGTGTGTCTGTCGATTTACCTGGCCAGAACACACAACTAAACATGTTTTCTAGAATCTCCAGTCAGTTCTCTTCTTACAAGCTCCAGAATCTCAATAATCTGCAAAATTGACCGATAATTATTGAAAAAAGTTTATTGGGAGTTTGGAACTTAAGGATATCAAACAGTACACACTATATATTCTATTCATGAATATAAAATCATC
This sequence comes from Glycine max, assembly GCF_000004515.6. Classification (NCBI taxonomy): domain Eukaryota; kingdom Viridiplantae; phylum Streptophyta; class Magnoliopsida; order Fabales; family Fabaceae; genus Glycine; species Glycine max. The sequence goes on along the minus strand of NC_038251.2, from coordinate 10,434,644 downwards.
TCAAAGAAACAAAAGTATATGTCCCTATGTTTCTTTGAAGCTACACAAATCTAATTGGACAGTAAAAACTTCTGGATGGAGCTTCACCAGTAACTATCTAATCACACAATTCTTAGCTGAATGGTGGGGTTGAGTTAGTACGCTACCTCAACACAGTTCTACTTGTACACCTGTGGTGGTGATAGTACAATAACAGCTTGTCCATATATTCTCTTATATTATATTTGATACATATAGTTGTGATTCAATTCCATGTTCATTTCATGGAATGAGGGATTCCCATGTATGATAGAAACAAAAAAAACTTTCATTCCAGGTCCAAGCTACATAACTATCAATGTTTTATAACAAAAAAAACTACACAAGGATTGGTTTTAAGTCTCATAAGAATTATTCTAGCCACAGTTCTAACAAAACATCTTAACAAAGGTAAATATGACCTAAAAAATCATATTTAGCGCATGAAATAATTACTAGATTTTCAAATCTCCAAAACCTAAAGACAAACATTTGGTATTTTCCTTCATCAGAGTTGGGTCAAGTATTCATTGTCTCAACACAGAAAGGAATAGTTGCTTTTAATATCCTCAAAATAAGTTTACAATCCTAAGGAGAAACGATCGGGAAGATAGATAGAATCTTTATAGTAATATCACATACATTGGCAAATCACATACATCAGCATTATACACTTCAATTATGTACAAAGTACAATATACAGAATGGGAAAGGTTCTCACCCCAGGGTAATGCTGCAGTATAGGTGAATAATGATCAAGTGCAATGTATATTTTTTCAAGGAGGCTAAGAAGAGTATCTACCTCATCCCCCAAAAGATCAACCTGAAACTCCAAGTAAATATCCAAGGTAACTACTTTAGATCAAATGTAAGTGGCCTCAATTACAAGACTTGAGCATTAAAATAGAAAGAAGTTAAAAATGAAAATAATGTTCTCATGAAGTCTAGATATCTATTCAAGTTGGGAATTAGCTGTATGTTTTGGTTCACCAAAATTTTCAACATAAACCTTATAGGCTACACTCATACACAGGCTTTGATTTGATATCTACTTTTATTCCCTCTCTCTCAGAAACACATAACTAATGCAATGTTTCCAATAGCTTGACAAAAAAAAATAATGTTTCTGATTACATACCTCTGCTTCAGCCTTCAAGAGATCAGAAGATTTTGTTTCTAGCCTTTGCTTGTGCACCAAACCCATGGTTTTAAGTACATTGGCTTTGTTCTTGATCCAATGGAACTCAGATCTCATGTTTTCAAGACTGAAAAGATTATTACTTATAAGACATGATCACCACAAGGATTTTAAACTGAATTTTAAAAAATAACAATTACAATTCAAAACTGCTTGTTACATATAAGGATATGAAATTGAAGCATTTAGTTTTTTTTCACACAATTTTCAGGGCATTAACAGTTAACAAGATCAAGTTGAAATCAAATATAAATTTTTAACAAATATGTTTACTGCTCACATGATAAGTTTTTCTTGTAACATATAGTAATATAGTATACCTCCAGCTTGCAAATGATCTGAAATTATTTACTGAAAGGATACATATAATAGATTTATATTTGACTTTAAAATTCAAAAAAGGTTTTAAAAAAAAACCAAGTTAATTGCCCAAATTATTTCTTCAATCAATTAGAAGACCTGATGTACTTGTTGCTTCACATAAGCTTAAACACTTACATAAATAGAAGACCACATAAAATAGCTTAAAACAGAGAAACAATCATAGATATTATTGGGAAAAAACCAAGTCCTACATTGGCTAGAGATAGTACCAAGATAAAGTAGGGGCAACCCTTACCCTATGAGCTAACTTTTGGGATTGAGTTAGGCTCAAACCCACATTCTAAGAGGTACCGTAGTTTATCATAAATTAATGAGCTATTAAAAAATAAAAAAGAAGGAACTTGACACAATTATTGCATACCTCAAACGATTTCTTGAAATATCTTTATTTACTCTAGCTTCAAAATCAGTAACCATTGCCAACAATTTATAGATGAGATTAATGGTTGATTCCATTTGCTTCCTGCTTTCCCTTTCTTTTTCCTCAATCAGTTTTAGTGTTTCTTGTTGCTTTTGTGTAAGCGTACAAAGCACTTTTTTTTCTTCATCAGTTTCTTTAAGCTTGTTCATTCTTTGTTCAAGATTTTGATGTAGCTCTTGCACTTGCTCCTTGTATTGTTCAATTTCCTTCAAAGCTGCCACCAGGTTACCCTTGGTGACATTCAATTCTTTACTGTTCTCTGCAATTAATTTATGTTGCTGAACTATCTCAGCTCTTAAACTGTTAAGCTGTTCAGAGGCAGACTCCGTTTTTTGTTTCTCTAGAACCAAAGCATCTGCTGCTCCTTGGATTAACTTTTCCTTTTCCTCCACTACTGAATTCAACATAAGCATTTCATATTTTAGTGTCTCTTTCTCAGCACTTTCGAATTTTAATGCTTCATCTGCATTCATCAATGTTTCTTTAAATATAATATGATTAATATCCAATTGCCCTTGCATAATAGTTGACTCCATTTCAGCTTCCTCAATTCCCAACCCACTAGAAGCTTGAGCACTGTGGGAAGCTTCTTTGAATATTACTTCATATATTTCTTGCATGAAACTATTCTTCAGATGTAATTCTTCGGTGCTGTATCTAAACTCACTCACAATATCTTCAAAGAAACATTTATATACATCTTGAATAACTGAAACTTGAGTATGTGCATCCCCTATGTCATCCTCAAGCTTCTGAATGGTTTGTAACAAATTTTTCTGTGTCAGTTGTTGCTGTGACAATTTTTCCACAGAAGCAGAAAGCTGGGAAGATAGACTCTTAAATTCCTTCTTCATATCTGATAGTGTGTCCTTCAGTTGATGATTCTCCAATTGTAAGAAGTCCAATCTATCCTTCAAACTGCTAAGAGATTCAATGTTTTCACTGAATTGATGTACTTTCTCGTTTCCATCAAGGATTTCATTCAATTTTGAGATAACATCTGGGATTTTTTTCTTCAACAGCTCAAACTCCTTGTCCTTCTTCAATGGAAAAGAAGAACCTCTTTCTTTCAAATTCAAAAGTTCCCGCCTAAGGCGAAAATTCTCTTCAGTCTTCTCTTGCACTTGAGATTCATGGTTTCTTCTCATTTTAGTAATATAAGTAACCAAATCTTCTTTAGACATGTGCTTTAATGAGGCTGAATCCAAATTCTCAGGCTTGTTAATCTTTGACTCCTCCTGTTTGCCATTTTCTTCCATAGTTGAGGGTGATAAGGGATCTGTTGAAAGCTTCACGTGAAAATGGTCAACCCTCTTATTATGACACCATTCATCGGTATTCTCCAAGGATCCATGAGAAAGAAGGTGCCCAGTTTCAGAAACAGATAGTGTTTTAAAAATTGCATCCAATTCCTGACGCAAACTTGAGATCTCTTTATATTGGTTAAAACAATTTCTACTTTCAGAGTCATAGAGGTCCAACAATTTCTGTTCAAACTGCTGTTGCAAACCCCAGATAGAATTGCTGATCACCATCCGTTCAATTTCTGAACAAAAGTCCTGCTCCTGCTGCCATTCAGAAAGTGATGCCTTTGATAAATGATCCATATCCTCCATCCTTCTGCAGAAAGTGTCTAGGGTATCTTTAAGGCTTTCAAAAGCTTTATTGACATAAATCCATTTTTCCGGCATATTCTCCTGCAGAATACCACCTAAACCCACCAAATCAGAACCTGAACTAATTCTTCTGATAGAACTAGCCCCCCTAATTTTATTTACTTCCTTCCTGAGCTGATTTAACTGTTCATGTACTGCAATTTGAAAACTATCTACAGACATTATACATCTATCATGCCCTACAACACTATCTGGAAATTGATGCATACCAACTTCATCGGGTTCACGATGATGTACCAAAGACCACAATGTCTTAGTTTCATCCGAACCCACACGAAACTCGTCTAGAATTTTCTTTAGCCCAACCACCTCCAATTCTTTCTGAGCGATTCGCTCAGCCGCCTGCTCCTCAACAGCATTAACCATGCCCTTAATGACAGAGTCACCCACCATCCTAGATATAATCAACCCCTCATCAATGTCCTCCAGAAAGGAGTCCATTTCCTTAAGTATGTCAATGTGATTGCTCACACTCGCATCCTCTTTACCATTATCGTAAATCCTGTCACCACCCTCCATAGCAGCAGAGCTCTCCATTGCCACTTTTTCTCCTCTACAAACAAGAATCAGCAATTTGGGGCCATTCAAAACAAAAGCTCAAGTCAAACCCTCAAATCTTACACACCACCTGTCAAAGTAGGAAACACATAACAATTAATAAAAACTCAAAATCAAAACTTGACTCATGCCCTTTGACTGTGACACACTTGCAAAATCATTGAGGCGGAATTCAATAACCAACACAAAGAAACAAATTCAAAATCCTTTCACAAACATAATTTCCTGAACCAAAAATGACCCAAGGGCTGAAATTTGAGGGAGAGTAAAAAAAATCAAGATTCAGTGGCATTTAGCCGAAGCTCCAAATCAGTCGGGAGCTTCTGGGAGTAATTGAAAACTGAGAGAATGAAAGGAATGAAAAACTTACAGAAAACCGTGGGAGCGTACGAGGTTGAATTAGCGGACAAAAGAAGGTGTTGGAGAATCCCGAGGCGACAGGAAAATGTTTGGAGATTCACATGAGTGTACGAGGGAGCAGGGTTGAATTGTAGTAGTAGCCTTTTCTAGGGTTTAGCAGCAGAAGAAGGTGGAAAAGTTGCAAGCTATAGAGAGAGATTTGGTGACAGGTAGGTAAAATACACCACAAAATTACAATGTCATCATCTCAATACCCTATGGACTCATTATTATTATTAATTACTATTAGCAGTAAGTTGACTTCACTTTTCTTAATCATTTATATCAATATAAATAATTTTTTTATTTATTGGAATATTATAATTTGATATTTCAGTGTTTTTTTATATATAAAAAATCAAAGACAAGTAAATTTATAACTACTCGTTACTGAACTAGACTCCTTAATAATATTTTAGTTTGTATGTTGCACGGGAAAATGTTTATTTTGTATACTTAAATTTGTAGCAAAAATATTTTTATATAAGTATTTTAGATCTATAAATTATATTTTGGATTTATAATGAATAATTTAAATTATGATACAGTATAAGATTATCCTTAATTATAGATGATTTCTTTTAGAAAAATTATTGAAATTTAATTTATAAACAAGTAGTTTGAAATAAACAAGTAATTAAGAATATCGAAAATTCAAATAAAGATAAAATAAGAGTAACTTAAAATAATTGAGAGAAATTTGTTTCCTAGTTGTAAGGATATAGTATATTAAATGTAGTCCAAATGAAAAAAGCAAACAAAAAATATAAAAATTGTCTAATTGAGAAAATGCATTTGTTTACCACTTTACCTTGATAAAATAATTTCTATTTTTTTATTTTATGTTCTACTTTTAATTATAAATTTATCACCTACGTTGTTTTTAATTTGTTTCCTGATTTCAGATATTTGTACAAAAAATAATGGTTTTTTTTCTCTATTTCGAATACAAATCTTTAAAACTAGGAAACGTATTATGAATCAAACAAAACTAGGAGCCATACTAAAAAAGCAATCTTGAAATTAAAAGTTAAATAGAAAATAAAATTAAAAAATATTTTCTCAAAGCAAACAAATCCATCTCACCTTCCAAATTAAATGTTTTAATTTATAAGACGTAAGTATATTTGAGTAATATGAGAGATTAAGTATCTTATATTTTAAACTTATTTAGTAGTCTTAAATATTTAATAATGATAAATATGATCTTATTTTTTACACAACTCAAAGAAGATTATTTCTTGTAAAATACATATGGTATTTATAAAATAATTACATTGTTAATCAATAAAAAAAATTAATTATTATGACTTTTAATATAATTATTATGAAAATAAAAATATTATATATCATACATAATAATTTATTATTGTCAGTAAGAAAACAATTTATTATTTAATGACTATAAAAGTAAAGTTATTTTTAAAAAAACATAATTATTTTCCGTCAAATCTTTCAAGGACAAATTTTAGACTTTACTTAAAACCAAGAGTTTAATGGATATATCATTAGTGTAAAAAAAAACTTTACATTATCAAGACATTGTAACTATTAAGATAAATATTATTATAAATCAATAAATTTATTATACACAACAATTATAAAAATTAATTATGACGTTTTATTATTTAGTATAACATAAACAAATTATACTTATAAATAAGAATATGCTAAGCATCATATCACGAAAAAAGTAATCCTTAATAAGATCTCTTGCCTATAAGGTGACAAGGATATATCAGTTCTGTTACAACGACTATTGGAATACTTAGCTGAAAGAAGAAAGAAACTTACATTAATAGTGAATCAAATTTTTAATTAAATTCATTAGACATCATTTCATAATAATAATAAAAGTTAAAGTGGTAGAGAATATATGTGTTGCTCACTTTGTTTGTATATGGCTAATTGGTTATTGACTAACTAAAGTTGTAAAATTTGATTATACTTTGTTCATTGATTCGTTGGTTGGATTCCATCAGAAGAAAGTTTTTTTGGGGAAGAATGAAAGTGATAGTCATTACTCATTAGTCGGTGAAGGAATTATATAGCTGTCTAGCAACCCATGCCGATCATTTTCCTTTCAAGGTATATTTAAAGCATTTGTCACACAAAAACTTGTCCTTAAAAGAAAAATAAGCCAATTTCAAAAGTGAAATATCTTATAGTTGTGAAAAATAAGTGTGTTTAGATTGATTGTGAATAATAATAGTTTATTATAAGATGTAAATTATACGAAATAAGTTTTATATTTAGATATAAAAGATAAAAATGTTTTAAAACTAATTTATTTCATTTATTTTTAAAAAAATCATATTTTTGTAATAAAAATACAAAAATATATAAAATTATTTGTACTAGTTGACTTTGTGAACAAATTAATTAATTAATTGTAGAAAATAAAATAAAAATTTTAAGTAAAAATAGTTTATTAACTTTTAACAATAATTCTTATAATTTTATTTATGGTGAAAAAATGTTTCCGTTATTGATATCATAATATTTGGTCCTAATTCAAATTACTAAACAAATTTAAATACATCAACCAGAAAAGTGGCAATCCAATCTAAAATCACAATAAAGTTGTAACAATAGTTTATGACAAACCGAAAAAATTAGTGGCTGAGTCACAGACAATGTCGCTTTCTTTAAAACGTTTCGTGGCACTGTTAAAAATTGTGTAAGCAGACCGAAAAAATTAGTGGCTGAGTCACGGATAATGTCGCTTTCTTTAAAACATTTCGTGGCACTGTCAAAAATTGTGTAAGCAGACTATCAACCACGACGTCCCCAGGATAAAACAGTTCAGATCACTGTATAAGATTCCCACTGCACTGAGGGAACCTTTTCTAGAATTATACCCTCTTGTATGACTTGAAAAGTCACTCTAAAAGGCAACCGAGAAAAATGTGACTTAAAAAGTCACTCTTAAAACCAACCGAAAAATATGACTTACAAAGTCACTCTTAAAGGCAACCGAAAAATATGACTTACAACGTCACTCTTAATGGCAATAAAAAATTTTAGAGCGACGGAAAGAAAGAGGGAGAAGTTTGCCGGAAATGCATCGACTGAAATATGGGAGGGAGAAAGAAAAGTTGAGGAAATGTTTCTCAAGACAAAAAAGAAGAAATGAGTTCTCTATATATAAGGAGTGAAACACTATTCAAATGTTTATTCTGAGCGATATAAAAAAAAGAAGCTTTTTTTTCTTTCTTTTTTTTTCAAACTTTCGTTTGTAGTAACAAGGTTTGATCTTATAAGAATGCTTGGAAGAAATGAGAAAGTGTGTTCTATTGGATAACGAGTCTTCTTTATCATTATATGAGGTTATGCTTCGTGTATATAGCTGTTTGTAGTTAGATTAAATGTGCTCCATTTTATATGGTGAGATAGCAAGTTGAGAGAATTGTTAATTAATTATTGTAAAGAAAATGATAACCAGAAAAAAGAATTATAAAAAAATTCCCAACGTACCAATCAAGTGTCCCACAAGACATGCATATAACAATTATTTGTTTAACAATCATGGCCACCATCATTATCCTCATGTTCCATTCTGTTGGCTTATGTCTCAAATTTCAATTTCCAACTTGGGATAAAAAGTTTTCGCAGCGGTAAATCAGTAAAATTTTACTTTCTGATTTTTGATAAATTTTTAAGATGTAATTCTGATCCATTAATAAGTGTCTCACGTTATCATTAACTTGTTGTTTTTTAAAGTTATTATTATTGTTATATCGTGTCACACATTATTATTAATTCAATCCAGCATCAACAAATAAAAAAAATTTTGATTGTCATTACTATTATTTGAAAAAATCATTTTCCAAAAGATTAGACTAATTTAAAGAAATATATTTTGTAATAAAAAATTTGAAAAGATCGCCACACTTAGTTTAATTGGTCTAAGTTCGTAAATAAGCTAATGAGTATATAACTTCAAAATAGTATAGTGTAAAAATTTAACTCTGCAAAATGACAATGTATTATTTTTTTCACTTAAATAAATAAGAGCTCATTTTTGGGTGATTTTTAGATGTAAGTTTTCAAAATTTTAAAAATAATAACAAGCTTTTAGTAGTTTCCAAAATTTTAAAAACCGATTTTTTAGATTTATTTTTTTCCTCCAACTTATAATTTCAAAATAAATTCATTTTCAAAATTTTGAATCCCATTGAAATTTGTTTAAGACTAATTTTGTAACAATGGCGGTGACTACACTAATAATATTGGTATATATGGTAACCATAGCAGTTTGGGTGGCGATAATAAGAAACTTTCTAATATTTACAAGTAATTTTTTTCTCCCCCTCCTCTTCTAATATTCACTTTATGCAATTAATTCTATTTGTTTATGGGACAACCCCTCAAATAAAGGGTTGAGAATATCACAATTTGTATTTATCATTATTTTTTTTCTTTTCAACATCTATTTTTACTTTTGCTGTCCTTTAATTAAAAAAATTAACTTTTACAGTTTCAAGTTAATGCTCTTACTTTCCTCTTTACCCCCTTTTTTTTGTTAAATTTTCATTCTCTTAACATTTTTTCTGGTTACGTCCTTGATGATAGTACTAGTATTAACAATGGTGATTAATGATACTTATGTTGGTAGTGATAATAATAGGGATGGTAAGAGTGACAACATTAACATGATGAGTTATTATCAATAGTAGAAAGAGTGTAATTTTTAAAATTAAAAACTAAATTTTTAATTTTTTTTTCTTGATTTTGAAAATGAATGTAAAAGTATTTTGAAATTAAACTAAAAAGCATTTTAATTCTATTTTTGTCAACCACACATTTTATTTCAAACGGACCCTAATGATTTTTTAACTGGATCTGAAACTTAGCTTTTTTTAATTATGTTTTTTTTAAATAAGAACTTGGTATATGTTATTAAAAAAATTAACTTAGTATGTCATGTGTTATGAATATTAAATTCATATTTTAGAATTTATAGGAAAAAAAATTATGTTTTGAATTTTTAATATATTATTAACTATTTATTTTAAATTTTAATAAATGTATGTTAGTAGATATGTTAATAAGTATTTAAATATATTTTTATATACACATATGTTATAGAAAATTGTTATTATTAGAGTGTTGTCCTGGATATAGGATTTTTTACATTTTAATGATATTTTGCTTGCTCCTTTTTTACTTTCTTTAAAAAAAAATAGTTTTAGGTTATTTTTTTACCGTGTTATTAATATGAATATTTAGTAATTTTATTGATTATTGATCATAAAGTGATATTTGTCTACGTGATAAAATCTTATTTTATAATAAATTTTTAAATTAAATTAATTAATTAAATATGTTAAAGTTATCAAATATAAAAAAAATGATAAGTAGTAAGATGAATTTATTAGAAATAGTGACAGAAATTAATAGAATCATTTTCATATATTATAGGAGATAGATATTTAAAGTAATAATATAAAGTAAATAATGATTGTTATTGATTTATTATCTCGCAATCAATTAGTAGTATTTAAACTAATATATATTCTTATTAATTGCAATAATATTTTTACAATAATAAAAGAATATCATAATTATAAATAATGTTGTATAATATTCAACAAAACACATAATGTAAGGTAATAGAACAAATAGAATGTGTTATATAAAACACGTAATTAATAAATAACATTTTATAAAATTTGAAAAATTGATTATCTAATTATAAACTCAAACCTTTCAAAACAAAAACAAAAATAGGTTTGAGGCTAAATATTAATCATATACATAATACATGTATAATTAGGCTAATCATTTCGTAAAATACAAATTCGTCAAACTAATTTATATCTTATTACTATAATTACTATTACAGAAAATATAACAAAATGAAATTTATTATGAAAGAAAAAACAAATCAGAATTTACAATTAGATAAAAAAAATAAAGCAGAACGTATTAATATATTATTGTTAATTTATTATACGAATTAATATATGAGCTAACCAATTAAATTGGAATTGATTGTATTTTTGAAATCGTGAGATTTTTTTGCAAGCAATTAACTTACCATAATTATATAGTTAATATTCATTTCAATCAAATGTAATTAATTGTTGTTAAGTCAAAAAAGATATTTTTTTAAGACGAATTAAAACTCTTATTATTTTGATCAAATACAAATAAATACACAAGTCAAAAGTTGTCTTTTATGTGATATTAGAACATACTTCGCAAGTTTGCATCTCATGTTTCAAGACAATAACAAATTAAAGTTATTATTTAATGCAATATTAAAGGATAACATTCAAAACTTTATTTAATACTTTGTGTCTATGATTTGTTTTGACAGAGACATTATCTTGATACAACTTTATTGTGCCGAATCCTATAAAGAATAAATGAAAATAAAATTCTAAAAGTTGCTAGTTGCAAATTGCCATGAAAAGAAACCTTCTTGTGTACAAACATGCTATGACGAAAAAGAAGTGATTTATTCCTAGGAGTGCTCAACATGATATCTAAGAGTGGTTTAGGAGTGCTCAACATGATATCTAAGAGTGGTTTTTAACATGAAGTATGTGCATTTAATGCAAGCATTAAATGCTCTAATGACCACAATCTTCCAACAAAAGTTCAAGTTAAGAAATCTATATGTTTAGATTGTTGAAGAAGACTTATAAATATCAAAAAATTTTAAAGACAAAAAATAACTTTCGTGCTCATATTCAAATTATTTATGTAATTTTTTTTTATATATATTCATGTAAATTCTAGTAAAATCCTCAAAACACCTTGAGAGAAAAGTTAAGTGTTGAGATTGTTTATCTGTCTATAAGATGATTGAGTATTAGTCAACCTGGAAGCAAACAACAATTTTTTTGATTTGTATTAGAACCAACAATAGTTTGATAAGACAAACATACTGATTTAATAAATTTGGTGTAGAGCTTGGATTATAGAGATAGAAGTAGTAGTGAAAACTACTTGTAACCTTTTAAAATTAGTAAAACTTGGTGGTTGGTGGTTTACTAAGACGTAAGCTTGATGATTGAGACAAACCAATATAACTCCATGAGACAAACCAATATAACTCCATGTGTCTTACATGTTGTTGATCCTTTTTTTTACTTTAAACTAACTTAAGGTTTGAATTTGATTTTATTTTTAAAGACATTATATGTCTTATGAAATCTATGTCTATCATCTAAATTATTTTACAAAAATTTGTTATCTGTATTTTTTGTCAAACTTCTCATTCGACCATAACATTGTTTTGATCTAAGAAGGTCTTAAAATTGCTAAAATCACAATTCAACTCTGATTCTTATAAAAATTATCTTTACAATTACATTTAATATCCATTAAAATAATTTCATTTCATTTCATTTAATATTTTTTTAAAAAGAATTAATATGAGACGTAACATCATTCTATAAAATAAGACCTTTTATATATATATATATATATATATATATATATATATATATATATATATATATATATATGTTAGATCTAGGTGAAGTGAGGCTTAATATGGGTTAGACAATAAGGTCCAAATGATATTATTTGAAATATTTCCATCCTTAATTACTTTAGGAGTTCTTCTAAATTACTAATTTTTAAAAATAAATTGTGATTGAAATTTAAGTTTTAAAATAATTGTACAATAAATAGGATATTCTATGTCAATACAAATTATTGTCCTATATTGTACCTAACACATGCGATACGATATCAACTTATTATTATCAGGACAAACTGATAGTGATACCATGTGCATACAGGATACCATATTTTCATTTATATAATAATTTTTTAATAAAAAATATGTTTAACTTTTCTGAGTTTAGTGATACTATACATATTTTTTTTTTAAATTAAATAGTACATTGATCTCTCTATTTTTTTATTAAAAAAATGTGTTTGACTTGCATTTAAAAATAAGAAAAATATGTGTATTTTTTTTATAAAAAAGTGCAAAAATTTAAATAAATTGAAAAAAACAATCGTTTTTAAATCAAAGAAAAATGAAATATAATTATGATTAGAGTTGGTGCAATTTACACTTACAAAAACTTTAAGGAAAGAAGAGTTTTAGCAACATAGATTTTAACTTTTCTTTTGTTCTTTATATTATTTATTATTAATTAAAATTTATTAAAAATTATAAAATTATAAGAGATTTATTAGGTAAGAAGTGGGATCCTCATGACCTTGTCCCTCCAATCTAACCCGACTAAGGGAACTTTGATAGGTTTGTGTTTAAGAAATTAGACCTTTTATATTTTGAGGTTAATTTCAAGTTATACTTTGAGTCATATCATATATTCTTTTAAAGAAACACAATTGTTCAAACAATTATGAATTGATAATAGAATTTTTTAACTTAATAAATAATGTTTTGTTTAACTTAATAAATATAAGTTAAGATTGCATACTGAACTATGGTTTAGTTATATATAATGTTAAGATTAATATATTTTATCAACAAGTCAGGTTAACTTAATTTTGTCTTAAATGTTATTGGATTTTGATTCGATCATATTTGAGTTGATAAAATTGATCATATTAAACTTTTAAGTCAGATATTGGTATAAATCAACCCATCCACAAATAGCCTTAATAAGAAGTGAAATTCACAAAAACTATTATTTTTAATAAATTTTGATGAACAAGAAGAACATTCAAAATATTTTCTTACTAATAGTTTTTTAGAATAATATAAATCTTCCTACAAATCTTCCAAGACATTAATGGTCTCTTTGTTTAAGTGGAAAGGAGAAAAAATTATTTAGGATATGTTTGAATTTTTGACGGGAAGATCTAAAAATATATTTGAAAATAAAATCATTTTGAAGTTATGTTTAATTACTCCTTAAAAGTCCCTTTGAGAGTAAAATTTTACTTTCAAATTCAGTTTTAAAGAAACAAGACTTTGGATACTTTTATTAACTCACTTTGTAAACTTATTTGACCCAAATTTAAGTTGTAATTTTTAATTCAAACGTGCACTTATTAGAAAGTAATGAAAACTATAAAAAATGGATTTTTCCATTTTTTGAAGAAACCTTAACAAAGAAAGGAAAGAAAACATACGCGTGAGCCCTGTTCGGAGATGTCTTCCTTCAAAAATTGGAAAGAAAAGTAAGGAAAAAGGTTATCATAGATAAAAAAAAAAGTAGTTTTACCTATGCCACATCTCATTGTTTTTGCTATTTGTTAATCTAGTTTTTTTATTATGATATTTATATTATTTTATATACATATTTTTTTTACCTTATTCTTAATTTCTTAGATACCAAACCAAACCATCTAAGTATCTAACAAATTGTCACACTTTTCATTTTCTCTCTCTCTTTTTTTTCTTTTTCACTTTTTCCCTTAAACCAAACATATTATAAATATATTTACTTTTCATTCAATATTTCTATAAAAAAAAATAGGAAGATAAAACAGGAGAATTTTGAATTACATTTTAACGGAGAGGAAGGTGGAGACAGTTTTCCATCACAAATTCAGAATCAATCCTTAATCGCAAAGGAATGGAAAAAATTGAAAAGCAGAAAAAGGCTAAAAAGCACCTCGTGAGAGTTACCATCATACAACGTTTTTGCAAATGAATATATGCCAAACTTTTCGAGAGGTGCCAATGTGCCATCATCCAACGTGCAGTGGAATCCAAAAAGTTTTTGTTTTTGTCCCCCTTTTTTCGGTGATAGAATGACAGAATCCGAGGTTCATTGTGCTAGTATTATATGAGGAAAACTTTCCAAGTGACCAAGGGAGCACGATGAAGTTGAACCATGGAGTGTTTTTGTCAATAGCAACTAATAAGGTTTATACTTTAGTTTCAATACGTAAAAATTTATCAAATCTATCTTCAGACATGTTTATCTTATCAATTTAATGTGTACTGAAAATAAATTAACACAACCGGTAACATTGTATGTTCCTGGACCAAATGATTCAAGATTTAAATCTTGATTAGTTTTTTAATATAAATTAGATTGGATTGAGAGAAAAATAATTCAGTATAGATTAACACTTAAAAATAATATAAACTATCTAAGAGATTACCATTAAAGCTATAAAGAAAATAAACATAAAATTCATATTTTTCATTGATGGTAATATATAAAGTTGAATAGAGTTATATATCCCTAAATGATATCAATTAATGGATAATAATTATCCAAGTATCACCATCATATTATTCGTCTATAAAAAAATATATCATTATTCTAACAAAAATATAATAAAAACTATAATTTATTTTTAAAATATATGCTAACTCATCCTATGGAGTACTTTAATCATTTAGGTTTAAGAGTGTATTTGGGCTTCCCTCACCCTATCCTAACATCCTCCTGGGATTTTCTTCCTGCATCCAACATCATTTCTTTTACACCTAGTATTTTGAGTAAAAAACCAATTTTGTCCTTGATTCATTGACGCTTAAATGTGAAATACAGATTCCTAATCCGTCTGTTTGCATCATTCATTCATACGTTTTTCATTTCTCCTCTCAAATTCTCTCATATTTTTCTCTTCAATTTGTTGATCTTCATCAATCCGTGGTTTGTCTTCATCAATCCGTGTGTGCTCGTTGTTGGTATTCGCCATATTTTTGCTATTGCCGTCATGAGTTCTACTACCACCTCTACGTTATTTTCCTGTGTATTAAAGGTATACAGATTGACAATCCGTATGTTTGTATAACCCATACAGATTGTCAATCCGTATGGTTCATATGGATTCTCAATCCGTATTTTTATTAATTTTATATATTTTTCTATTTAATAAATTATTTATTTAATAGAAATTTAAAATTTGATGGTTGAATTTTGTTGTTATTTAATTATTTTTTTTAAACAACTATTGTTGTTAATTTTATTTAATTATTTAATTTAATAATTTTTTTATTTTAATTTAATAAATAAATAATTTATTTAATAAATTTGTTTATTTAAAAATGAATTTATAAATTGCTTTCTTATATAACTATTTTAATACTTTTATATATTTAAAATAGTTATTTTTAAAATAGTTAAATTAAAAAAATTGTAAAATTTTATAATGTATATATTTTAAAATTTTAGTTAAACAAAAATAGGTAATATTGTATATGAAATTTGTTTTTTATTAATATATTTGTATAAATATTAAATATTTAATAGTATTAAAGATTTATATAAATATTGTTTTGAAGTTAAAAAATATAAAAATTAATATCTTCATTCATTTATCAATATTTAAAAATATTAAAATATTTATTTATAAAATAATAAAGTAGTCATTTATTAGAAATAAAAAAATGTACTTTGATTTTATCATATATTTTAGTTTGCTAGAATTAGTGATTTCAACTAAAAAAATTTAAAAAATGAATTTTTACATTGATTTATGAATATATAAAAGTATTAAAATAACTATTTATAATATAATTAAATTTTAATTTATAAAATATTTAAAACAAAATTGTAGTTTGATTGTGATGATGTATTTTAGTTCGCTAGATTAATCATTTAATGTTAATTCGTATGTTTATTAGAACATATTAAAGTTGTAGGAAAAAAAGTTAACCTCCTCTGCCGTTATACTGTAACACCAACCACGACGACAACTACGAGCTGCCAACGAACCATTGCGATAATGCACCTCGACCAAACCAGCCATAACAAGAAGGAGCTTTCGGCCTAAACGAAACAAAAATGAATGGTGTATGAAGAAAATAAAGAACGAACAAAGGAAAAAGAAGTTAAAAGGGATAACTTTGAAATTTTAAAAAAATATTGTGTCAAAGAAGTATGTATGGTGTAGGAAGAAAATCCCATCCTCATTCACAACCATTTTTTTGTGTGAAGCATTAACAACCATTTACATTTGTTTAATCCTTGATTATTTTGTTTTAAAGTAAAATAGAATCACTTATTTTTTTAAACTTTTTTCTCAGAAATTGACAGAAATTAAGCATTTATTCTTTAAAATTAAATTGAATCAAACACATGTTTAGTACACGAAGAAGACAGCATGTTCAATAAATAATAAGAATAGGAGAGGGGAGAACGAATGTGTGATACAAAATTGTACTCAATTAATGTGTCACTCAATAAATTGATTAGCATTTTCACATGAAGCCGTATATATGAGGAATCATAGCAATACAGTGGTTTAAGGGGCATTGGAGCTATGATATATTCAAAGATTACTATGTAAAGATTGTAGTTGAGACATAACTTCCTTTCTGACTTGATCTCTTTTTATTTTCCCTATTGTAGTGAGTGGAAATGGCTTTCTCCATACAATAAACATTTTTGGTATCTTAAACCTGAAAGAAGAATCAAAAGAAATCATCACTAATCCACTGCTACATATAATTTGCTTCCCTCAACCCAAGTATTCTATTACAAATTTAACAAACATGGATTTTAGAGAATACCTGCTTAAATGATTTTCTATACAGTATTGCTGAATATTCTTTCTAGATAGGAGAAACTCTTCATTTGAAGCAGACAACTGCTCTGACCATTGCCAATTTTCTCTTAGTTGGATACATGCTGCTACCATCTCTGTCAGGTGAGCATCTGGGATTCCCACAACAACAACACTTGCAATCCCTGGATGTTGCTGTAGAATTGCCTCAACCTACACCAAATAAACAATATATTCACACTTCTATGGAGTTGTAAATACCATAAATTAAGTAAGATAAGCATTTAACTGAGCAAAAGAAATAAGAGATGATGCATTTCTGAACATGCAAAGTAGAAATGTTTTACATTACTTTGTATGTGTCTGAAATTTTATTTCTAGACGTTCCATTGATTTATGAAAACATTGCTTGAAATGGTATCTTTAAACATCCATCCTGTGAGCAATGAATATTGGACGTCACACAATGAGCATACTTGAAAAGTATTGCCTATTGTTGCATGGATCTGTGATGGGTGAAACCATTGCAACTCTTTATAAAAGTTTATAGTTTGAATAAGCATGATACTTCATGAATGGAAATGAACAAACAATTGTAACACTTCATGAAAAAGGCAGGTCTCATTTCGCTTTCTTTATAAAGTTTGAGAAAGAAGAGGAGGAAGATTCTATCCTATAATTAAATTTGTTTAGAAGCATTCAAATGGATTTGTATTAACTAGGAAACAATGGCATCACAAGTACCATTAACCTTATTATTTTGGTGTCTCAATTCATGCAATTATGATCCACTTTGATTATTCATGATATGAGAACTATGATTCATGATGTATGATAAACATGTGTCCCTTTTAAAGGAGTTTTTTTTTTTTATCACAAAGCAGCATATTCTTTTGGTTTAAATTTGTTCTTTATGATAAGGCAAACAGGTTAGGTGACACTTCTATTACCTCTTCAGGGTAAATGTTCTCCCCACCACTCTTGATTCGACCATTTGTTCGACCAAGGAGCCACAAATTACCATAATGATCAATTGATCCAATGTCACCTGTGTCAAGCCAGGCTCTTTTATTCGGATTTAATGGATTTGTGAGAGTTTGGTCCCAATACCTGAGCATTATATGTGGTCCTCTAGTTAAAATTCTCCCAGTGTGACCAGAAGCATCTGCACTTATCTTCAGTTCTATATGGGGTGCAGCCTTGCCAATACAAACACCTTGTTGCTGGTGAATGAGCTTAGATCCTGCCACACCAAATGCTTGAAGGGACTGGTTTGTTGTTTCATGCATGGGGTCATAGAGTGTCAGGAATGTCAATGAAGAACATGTCTCTGTCATCCCTTTGATTAATGAAACAGACAAACATCTCTAAGACCAATGAATTTCCATCTATTATTATACACAAGAGGACACAGAAATTTAAAAAAGGTCAAATTTCACTGGCCTTCATACATTGTAAATTCTTGTCATTTGGCATATTGTGTTGAGTAAAAACATACAAAAATAAAATAAAAAGACGAAAAGCAAGACGCTTGATCTTGTCACAGCAAAAAAGCAGAAACATACATTCTTCAATGTAGACTTAAACTGTTTGTTAGTTTGTTTTTTCCTTTGTTAAGCCAATGTTCTCCAGCTTTCTGTTTTACCATACATTTTTAGTACTACACATAATAAAGGAGGATCCAAATAAAAGAAGGCATTGAAGTAGTGGGAACAGGTTCAAATGATTTCAGTTTCTAGGCACATAGATTCTAATTAATAGGGCTTTCAATAACCAGTGACTTGTTTTAATATTTTTATAAGGAATTAAGGATATCGTTTGATTTTGGCTTCCAATATGGTTCGTTGGATCATTTCACAGTTGAACTGATGACTTGAAGTGTCTCAATTTTTTTTATTCATAGGTCTTATAAATTACTTCTTCTCATTATGTTATTGATTGTTGGATACAAATTTGGCAATATCCCCATATTTCTTATCTTCCTTTTCTCTCTTCTCCTATATTTCTTTATCAGTTCTCTTTAGATTGTCTACTTATATCTTTTTCTTCAGCTAGTTGCACAGGTTTTCTTATTCATATTTTCTGGATTAAAATATCTGTCAACCTAAAATTGCTTTCATGTAAAAATATGTTATTGTGAATGTGGTTTCATATGTAAGTTTTTTTTACCAAATAAAATTAGTCAATAAATTGAGAGAACAGAGACCAACCATAAGCTGAAATAAGTTTAGCTTTGTGGAAGAATATGCTGGTGTCCTTGATGAGCTCATGTGAGAGGCTTCCACCCCCATTAAGAATTTTCTTGACAGTTTCTCCCCCTTTCCAGGTCTCTTTGTGCCTAAAAATATTAAAACTTCAAAAGAAGACTAAGAATAATGTAAATCAATATATTCCTAAACTCTGATACTTGGTTTTTTACCTAAGGTTCTTAATAGCAAAACATTTACACAGAAGAACTGTTTGCATAGATGAACCAGAGCTTGCTCCACAAAACATGACAACTTTAGGACATTGTTTAGTATAAAATAGTAAGCCTGTAATAACAGTGATGAATTATGTTGAGCAGGTAAAATAGAATTTTGTTTTACTGTAGGTTAAATGATTGGAATGCTAATTTCGCAATAATTTCGAATCTTTTATAAATTAAATTGCTCTTAGATAACATATCGTGTGATAATCTTTGATACAAAAAAGGACAAAGTATTATTCCTATTTGACACTGGAATATACCTAATTATAGAAATCAGACTGGCCATTATTGCAGGAACTGTGATAAAAGATGTCACTGCATGTTGCTCTATGGCATCAACAGCTGATTCTGCATCAAATTTTGGCATCAAGACATGGCAACCTCCAACCATAAGCATGGTCATGGCTGATGACAAGCCACCAATATGGCATAATGGAGCAGTATGAAGATAGACCTGTTACAGAACGAATGACATAACATGGAGAACTTAATCATCCTTCAGCTGTTTCAGCTGGATTTACCATGTACTTGCACGCATGTAAAATCTTAGGATCCGGGATGAGCAACTCACTTTAGAGTGTAAAGTGAGAATCTCAGTCTTTGATGAGAAAATTAACAATGAATGTTGTGTGCACATACTTAACAAATCATGAATGTGATATCAATCATTGATTTTCTCATCAATGATTGAAATTGCTTACTTTATCTTTGCTCACTTAAGAGGAGCCAAATCCAAAATCTTAATATTGATAGCCTTGTGTTCTGAATCTTCTGATATAATGGTAAGTTTTCATAACCAATAACATGCACTTCATGTAACACAGAATAACATACATCATCCACATTGTAGCCAACTATGGCAATCTTGGCTAGGGATTGTATGGTCAAAGCTCCATGACTAAGGGTGACTCCCTTAGGCTTTCCCGTAGTTCCTAGAGTAAAGAACACAACAATTTCAGGAAACAAAAAGAGGACATATTTGGTTAAAAATAAACACCCCTGGATAATATTTAAACAGTAGCACATACACCACTACTAAAAAGTCATGCCAGTGGCGTTGAAAGCGACCTCCTTCAATCATATATTTCAAACTCCTAATTATCTGCAACTAGCATGTAAACAGCAATTTTGGAAACATGAATATTTCTTTTCCTAGAAGTCTAGAACCAAAATCAAATTGGCCACAATGTTTAAGTTCATTGAACAAACTGTAACTTAAAATCTTACAGCTCTTTTTTCATTTAGTACTTAAAAAGTCAATCAGCTCCAATACATTTATTCACTGATCACGCATAAATCAACCTTAAAAAGTAAATTCCACTTAGTTAAAGAAGTTTCTATATCTTAAAGAGAACAAATATTGCATCCATTAGTTAATTTCATCAATCATATAAATTCTATTTTAAGAAATCATTTGACACAGAAAATTATTCAATCTAGCTTGCAAATTAATTCCTTACACGTGCATAGTTTGAGATAGTATAGAAATGGAGTAACTGACTGAGAATCTTGAACCTGAAGTGAAGCATATTATGACAGCGCCGTCAGGCGCCCAAGAGTAGTCAAATGGTAGAAGTTTTATAGGATGCCTCTTGAGCATTTCTGGAGTTAACACTGAAAAGCAGTATAAGCAATAAGTTACAAAAATCGTTCAAGTGGAAAAAGGTTTTATGTATAATTTTTACAATGGTATAATGTTCATACCGTTCCACTTAGAAAAATCTGAGGAAGGGGAATCCAACAAAATATGCCACTTCAGAGATGGAACATCATTTTGCTGGAGTTTTGAGTACCATGTGTAACTGCTCTCATCAATCACTAACAACACAGGCTTCACTGCAGCCATTGCTAATCTTGCCTCTTCAAAACTCTGCAGGAGAAAAAAATTGTTTTAAAGCATAACTTCATGATTTGTATATGAAATAGATTATGGCAAAAGACAATGTCCAGATGAAATAGCAAAAACAAGAAGGCTGAAAACATATTAAGGTAAATAGGAAGTGGTGTGTGGTGAGCTAGAGTATTAATGTGCAAAATGAATGATGAGGAGGTCAATTGAACATAGCTCTAAAATGCCATATTAGCATGAAGATGGTTTCATGATGGTGCTTTTCAAAAGTAACACTAAGGCCAAAGCTAAGCAATCTATTCTACAGCAAAATTACTCACCCAGCGATAGTTCAGAGGAGCAGCTATTCCTCCAACAAATGCAATGGCTAATAACCACTCCAGATACCTATCACTGAAAAAAGAAGAAAAAAAACTCTATCTATCATCCATAAAATCATTGATCAACTAGCAATAGCTAGATATTTTATAGGATAGGATCATATGTTTATAGATTACATGACAACAACAAATCCTTACTTCACAGTTCACAATTTCAAGTACATCTCACTCTCTCAGTACAACAATAATTGTTGCAAGGGAGTTACTGCCTCTAAGGAATTGCGTAAGCCATAAGAAATAGAAAGAAAACATTTTAATATTTTAAATTACCCAGAGTCTTTGCACTAACAAAGCGAAAAAATGCAGGTGAAAAAGCTCATATATATATATATATATATATATATATATATATATATATATACCTATCTCGAGCACGTTCAATTATAAACAAGGATAAGAAGCAATACACCTATCGATTTTTTTTTTAAATATTGTTTTATTTTATTAACAAGTAAAATCTCATACTGATCTCAATAAATAAGTGGGCTCCTCTTTTGTTTCCAGGATCAACATGACAATTTACAAGATAATAATAACAAAAAATGTCAATCAGAAGTTAGAAAAAATGTACTTGGAGGTGTAGACATTTCACATTATAAATTTATTGCTTTGTTTGACCTTAATAATGAAGGACTCGTGCCCACATCATCATCTCAAATTCTCAACACATGCCACCGGGAGGGGACCGGAGGAGGAAACTAAAACGAGAACAAAATAGCATAACCAGTGTTGTGCTTGGCTAGAACAACAAAGTACATAAAGTTCCATCCCTCACTTTCTATTCATATGAAATAGTTTAATTTTATAACAAGATATATTACAGTTATTTTTATTAACAAATGTTAGTCGTAGTTTATTAGTTTTTATTAACTCATGGCCTCTTCCTCCTTCTCCCTCCTACCACCAAGCCAATCTTATAACTTGTAAGATATATTACAGTTAAGTGACAGGGTTTCATGACTTAAGTATCACGTAAAATTTCTTATTTTTGTCAAGGTGGCATTCATAACATGATGTTAGAAACATAATATAGAGTCATTTATATATTTATAAGGATAATTCAAGGGGCTTCAAAGGTTGAGAAAAGTGGTTGATATTCATGGTGTTTGAATAAACTTCTTCATTAACACCTATAAAAAAATTCTAAGACAAAACAAAAGGTACCTATTGAAAGCAGAGATGGCAACCACTTGGCCAGATGTGAGTCCAAGGTGGAGCAGGCCTTGTGCCAAGGACAACACTTCCTCCACCAACTCTTGGCCGGTCTTGCGGCGGTTTCCGGCAATTATGACCGGAAAATGTTGCCGGAGGGTCAGCAAGTGACTCAGACATTGGCAGATATGAGGGTGGGAATAGTTAGCCATGAAATGAAACTAACTGAGGAGTTGTTTGAATAAATGCATGTTAGTGTTCTCCTAAGAAACCGCGGTTATCACATGTTTGCAGCTTAGCTTTCTTATCTCCTCATTCACAAATTTGTCATATGCTTATCATCAGAATCACCATGTGTTACTTTTCTATTGGTAGGCCAAAAATTTCTCTATTCTACTATTGTACTTCCTTTTCATACTTCTAATTAAGTTCTCACATTGATGAATGTGTGTATCCATTTTATTGGTCTAAAGAAGAGTTTGGTTTTTATAATTTTATTAGTTTAAGCTTTTGTTTTGGTTAAATTATATTTTTACCTCTATTTATTTATTTATGAAGTTTAATTTGATTCTTCTAATTTTAAAATATTCAATTTGATATTTTTTTAATTTCAATGTTTCCATTTTCTTTATATTTATTTATTTAATTATTTCTGTTTATTACCGAGTATAATTTTTTCTTCTTCTTTTATGAGGAATGCCTATGTTTATGAAAAAATATAAAAACAAAACTTATGCTAGACATAATTATAAGGATAAAAAAAAGTAAAAAAAAAAATTCTTAAACCTACCTTTTTCATTTTCTTTCATATATTTTTTATTTTAATATCTGCTAGAAAGAAAGAAAAAAGTGCTTTAATTTTGTGACAATGACACCGAAACAACCTATCTTTGACCAGATCGAGCATTTAATTTTGCCGACGTTGTCATCCAAAAACAGAAGTTTCCTCAAATGGCTTACTTAAGTCTTTTGTTGTATTTTTTAGAATAAATTATTTTTTCTCTAAAAAAAAGAATAAAATACTTTTAATAATTATTTGAAAGGCACCTTGTTTGTATATTAGTTCTCATGCAAAATTTGATAGACTTAATGTGTGTAACAATGAACTAATGTTTGTAAACTTGATTTCATTTATCGTAATTTTATAAATTTTAATCTGATTAAAATGAGCTTATTAAAAATTGATTCATGGTTGAATACTTCTTTTTTTTTTTTTTACGGAGAATACTTTTATTTAAAATGTGATTTTGACATGATTCATATTGTCTGGACCGTTTTGATAAAAAAAAAGGACAACAATTCATAACCTTCAAGAAAAATGATTAATTTCGTTAAAAAAAGATAAATAATACAATAAAAAAGATATTATATATAAAAACAAATCGTGAGAATTATTCTCAATTTCATTATTGTATGTTACAGTAATTCTATTCTGACCCGATAATGAGATAGAAAGATAAGACACGACATATAGACAGAGCATTCATAAAAGTTACGAAATAGAAATATTTTTAGAAATAAACAAACATAAATATATTTTAAGCTACAATGAATAAAATAAAATATATAAAGAAGAGATTTTATAGTTGTGGTGGAATAGTCCAATTCGGACATTGAAACCATCACCAGTCACCACCTTTCTCGCATCGCTTGTTGGATTTCAAACTCTGCCATTTCGATTCCTTCGTTCACTCGTAAGCTTCACTTTCTCTCATTCTGATCTCAAATTTATGCTCATTAATTTATATAATCCTTTTCTTTTTCTTCATTTTCGTTGATTTCCTCATCATAAGACTCGTTCGTTTCATTCAAATTTAGCTAACACCTCTGAATTTTCCTTTTATCACTGTCCTGAAATCCACTATTATATCCACAATTTGACCAAACTCGTTGTTATATTCATCGATTACATCATTATCCAATTTGTTGTTGGTAAAAAAAATCTGAAATTTACTATTTGGTTGCTGAGAAAAAATTGTGGTGGGTGGGGTTCGATATTCATTTTTTTCCTTTGATTATTTTGGGATTTGTATCACTTGCAAAATGAAAATGGAGGATGCTCCAAAACCTTTTTTTCTTCTTCTTATGTCTGTTTTGTGAGGAGGAGCAATTCTAGAAGTTGGTGTTTTCAGTATTCTAGTTTTATTTTCTACTTTGGGAGTTCCAATTACCTACCAGGACCAATGTTTGTGTATGTATACACATATATATGTGTGTGTGTGTGTCTGTGTCTCTTATGCTACTCTATACAAACATAGTATATAACCAGTGAGAAAAACAATGTGGATGTCTGCAAATGACTTCAAAAACTGAGTTCTGATTATCTAAATCTTTTGTTCCCGTGGTGTAAGATTGAATGTAGAGGACAAGTTTTGTAGAATAAAACTTAGATTGAGTTCTTTAGGTGCTTTTGGTGCTGTTCTCTTATTGCAATTGAAGTTTTACCTTGGTAATCCTCTTAATAAAGGTTTTCATGAAAGATCAGCATAAGTTATCAATGTGCTTTTGGTGGTGTTTTCCCATAAGGATTGAAGTTTATTACATGATTACTGAGGTGAAATTCCAATTATGATTAGAGAACGGTGCCAAAAGGAAAATGCACCTACGGAACCATATCTGAGTTTTGTACTTATAGGATTTAACTGAGTTTTCAGTTTGGTGGCACCCTTTGGCCATGCGAAATTTTGCTTGAACAGATATTTCTTTCTTCCTTTCCAGGTTATTTTGCATGACTATTGTAGAGGCTGCAGCCTGGATGATTGGTGGACTTTAAGCTTGTGAAAGAATAATTGCCGAATGGAACTTGCAAGACCTGCCTCAAGTAATCTTATGATATTTCATGTGATAATATATATTAATGAGGTGTTTACAACTGAGAATATTATTGATGACTCATACAAAGTAGTGACATTCTATTGACCTGTTCTGATAAGTGTGAATGATTGGTCCTGTATATTATACAAATGTTTTAACCATTAGTTCTTGTAATGAGTTATGCATTTGTGCAGTTTTACCTTATTGGAGTATACTTACTCAACACTGTATTTTCTTTTTTAGCTAAGTCAGTAAGTCTAACCATTGTTAGTAGGTAGACTACTGGTAGTTAGTTGGTAGTTAGGACAGCTGTGTTACAGCTGTCACTAACTAACTTAGGTTAGTTGACAGCTACATAACTGTAACTGTTATATAAACAGTGTTCTAAACTGTTTTCAGTTGGCTTGAATTCCTCAATACAAATCTCTTATTCCTTCTCTCTTCTCTCTAAATTCCTTTATGGTATACAGAGCTAGGTCGATCCTAAGCTAATTTTCATGGCTTCCGCGTTACATAACACTACTGGTGGTTCGCCACCTCCTCCTCCTCCTTTACAACCTCTGGTGGTATCGTCTTCTTTGGCTTCATTCTCGCACTCCATTTCCGAGAAGCTTACGACTTCCAACTATCTTCTATGGTGCAGTCAAGTGCAACCAGTTGTTAAAGGTCATGGTTTATCTCATTTTCTTGTTGCTCCGATCATTCCGCTGCGATTTCTGACTATTGCCGATCGTGATGCAGGCATAGTGTCGCCGGAGTATCTCAGCTGGAAGAAGCAAGATCAGCTTCTTCTTTCCTGATCTGTTCTCCCTCGTCTTGTAGGATGCACTACGTGGCATCTATGGGAGAAACTTCACTCACATTTCCATTCGATTGCTCGCGCGAGGAAGTGTCAACTTCGAACGGAGCTTTGAAACCTCTCTCTTGACAATTGCAAAATCACTGACTATCTCCTTCATATTCAGACACTGTTTGATGCACTTACTTCCATTGTGATTCTGTTTTGCAAAGCAGCAAGTGGATATCATTCTTGAAGGATTACCGATGGAATATGAGTCCATGGTATCCTATATCTACAACAAATCCAAGCCTATGTCTGTGGACGATGTTGAATTGCTTTGTCTTGCTCGTGAATCGCGACTTGGCAAACTTAGTAAGAAGTCTCTAGGTGCTGTAAATCTTATTGAGTGTAACCCTAATTCTACCCCCAATTTTCAGTCTTAGATCAGTGCTGGAGTTAATTCTGATCCTCAATCACATCCAACTCAAGTTTCTAATGATGCTGCTGACAATTACAACAATTCTGGTAACAATTCCGGCAAAGGTGGTGGCCAAAATTTATTTTGTGGCTGCTGTGGTGGAGGTTGCGGCCATGGTGGGGTCACGGAAAATTTGCAGATGTTCAGTGTCAAGTCTGCCATAAATTTGGTCATGAAGCATCCTTTTGTTATTATAGGTATGATGAAAATTATGTTGCTTCACAACCTATGAATTACACCAATAATCAGACATCAACTCAGCCTTCACATCCTTATAATCAAACACCTACCCAAGCCTCACAGTGGTCTTCTGCCACTTCATCATCCTCTAATCAAATCCTAAACAGTACCTATCCACCACGACCACGTTTTAATCCCTATAACCCTTTTCCCTTATCCACCTCAATACATGTCACCTCAGTACTTTTATCCTCCACCTCAATATCAGTCTCAGCCCATGAACCCTACCTCATCATCACCATCTCCACAGGCCCCGTGTTGCTAGTGTTCAACCTGTGCAGTTTGCAAACTGGTATCCTGATTCTGGTGACTAACGTGTCACAAAATATTCAGCAAGCTACCCCCTTTGAAGGTCCAGATCAAATCACCATAAGCAATGGTCAGGGCTTGAACATTAATGCCTCAGGTGTTTCATCTTTCCACTCTCCCTTTAACTCAAACATTCCTCTTACTCTTAAGAATCTTTTATTTGTGCATTCTGTCACTAAAAATCTTCTTAGTGTCAGTCAATTCTGCAAAGACAACAGTTTTCATTGAATTTCATTCTTCCTATTGTGTGGTTAAATCTCAGGTTTCTAAATAAGTTCTCCTTCATGGACTGGTGGGTCATGATGGGCTACACCATTCTCCTGACTTGCTTCAGTCTTCAAGACAATCTTCTTCATCAAGTGATTTTGTGCAATCTAGCTCTTCTTTTGTAAATAGGAAGAATAATGTTTCATTTGTAAATGCTGTTTCTACTTGTAAAGATTCCCGTGCCATTTGGCATTCTAGACATGGTCATTCAAGTACTGAAGTTCTGAAACTTGTACTCAAATTGTATAATATTCCACTCATCAATAAAACGAGTTTAGTTTTTTGTTTATCTTGTTGTGTTGGTAGGTCTCACAGATTGCCTTCTTCTCCTTCTCTTACTGTTTACTCTTGTTGGGAAAAGCTCAAGTCCTACATCTGCTAGAGATAAGGTCAAGATAAAATATATAAGTGGGGGGACAACCGTCACCCTATGAGCTAGCTTTTGGGGTTGAGTTTGACCCAACCGCGCATTCTAAGATCTCTAAACCATTTAAGTTAGTTTATACTTGGATGTATCTGTTGAAAATGCTAAGTCTCGGTGTGTCTTTCTCCTTTGCTTCCTACTCCTTTTAGACAAGCCCTGGGCCTGAATTGCGCTCTAAACGAGCTGTCCACATACTCATCACCAAAACGGAGTTGTGGAAAGAAAGCACAAACATATAGTTGAAATGGCTCTTACTATGCTTTCTCAAGCTATTTACCTCTAGATTATTGGGATCATGCTGTTGTTTCAAGTGTTTACTTGATCAACAGGCTTCCTTCATCTGCCATTAAGAATGAAGTTCCTTCTCAAAAGCTTTTTGACTAGCTGTCAGATTACAAGTATCTCAGAGTCTTTGGAAGTTCTTGTTTTCCTTTACTCAGACCCTATAACCAACACAAGTTTCAGCCCAGATCTCAGGAATGTGTCTTCCTAGGATATTCCTTATGTCATAAAGGCTAGAAGTGTCTCTCATCTGATGCCAGAATCTATATTTCTAAAGATGTTATATTCTTCAATGAGGCTAAGTTTCCCTACACTCAACTCTTTGCTGAGCCAGTTACTTCTTCAACACAAGCATCAAATAGCACCCTGTCTGTTCTGCCTTCTGTTTTGAATCATGTGGTTCCTGCTATGTCTCAGCCTCCAGGGACTAATTCCACACATGCAGTTTCATCTTCTTCGGGAACTAATTCCACAAATGAAGTTTCATCTTCATCAATTAGTCCTGAACCAGCAGCAACTAGTCCTGAACCAGTAGCAACTCTACCAGCTGATCACTTACCATCGCCTCAACCAGAGGTAACTTCCAATCCTGTGATTTCTGCTCCAGCACTCCCTACTTCAGTGCACTCTACTGCAGAATCACCTCCTTTGCTAGTCAGACCTGATAATATTCACTCAATGTGTACAAGGACAAAAGCTGGTATTATACATCCCAGGCTGTAACCAACTTTACTTCTCACTCCTGCTGAACCTAAGTCCACTAAGTCAGCTCTATCAAATCCTACTTGGCATGCAGCTATGAAGGCAGAATATGATGTTCTTCTTCATAAAAACACTTGGAAACTTGTTGATCTCCCTTCCTCAAGGTCTCCTATTGGTTGCAAATGGGTCTTTAGGGTCAAGGAAAACCCTGAGGGTACAGTCAGCAAGTATAAAGATAGGCTTGTTGCTAAAGGCTTTCATCAAAGACTTGGTTATGATTACAATGAGACCTTCTCACCTGTAATCAAACCAGTTACAGTCAGAATTCTTTTGAAACTTGCTGTTACTAACAAGTGGAAACTTCAGCAACTAGATGTCAACAATGCTTTTCTAAACGGCATTCTTGAAGAAGAAGTCTACATGACTCAACCTCATGGAATTTGAGGACTCCAACAAACATCTGGTTTGCAAACTAAATAAAGCTATTTATGGTCTAAAACAAGCCCCTAGAGCTCGGTTTGAGAAACTCAGAAATACCCTTTTTACCTACAATTTCAAATCCGGCAAGTGTGATCGTCCCTTGTTTGTGTATTCAGACACTAGTACTGTGGTTTATATGCTGGTCTATGTAGATGATATTATTGTCACATGCAATAATCATACCTTTATTAAATCTCTGGTTTCTGAACTCAATTCTGAGTTCTCCATCAAAGATTTGGGTGATCTTGACTACTTTCTGGGAATTGAAGTCAGCTCTCAACCTAATGGATCTCTTCTACTTATTCAGTCCAAGTACATTCAGGATTTATTGGTAAAGACTACTATGAATGAGGCTAATTCTATCTCTTCTCCTATGGTTGGTGGCTGCAAACTAACTCAAACAGGGTATGAATCTTTTTCAGACCCCTCTCTCTATAGATCAGTTGTGGTGCTCTTCAGTATGCTACAATAACAAGGCCAGAGATTAGTTTTTCTGTCGACAAAATCTGCCAGTTTATGAGTAAACCTACTGAACAGCATTGGATGGCAGTGAAGAGGATACTTAGGTATCTCAAAGGGACTATCAATTTTGGATTAGCTATGCAGCCTAATTTCTCTGTCTCTCACTATTCTGTTCATGCCTATTGTGATGCTGACTGGGCATCAGATCTTGATGATAGAAGGTCCACCTTAGGTGCAGCAATTTTCCTAGGGCCCAATTTGGTCTATTGGTGGTCCAAAAAGCAATCAGTAGTGGCTAGGTCCAGTACTGAAGCTGAATACCAAAGTTTAGCCCTGACCACAGCTGAAGTAACATGGATTCAATCTCTTTTGGCTGAGCTCAAAGTACCTCATGCTCCTCCTGTTATCTTTTGTGACAACCTGAGCACAGTTGTCTTAGTTCACAATCCTGTTCCAGAACCATACACATAAAACTGGACTTGTTTTTTGTTCATGAGAAGGTTATTGAAAAACAAGTTCAAGTGGTTCGTGTCCGTGCTGCCGATCAAAGGGCAGACATCCTCACTAAAGCTCTCATACCCTCCAACTTCACTGCTTACAGGTTCAAGCTCAGAGTGGCTGTAAAGATTTCTACCAACCCCTCATGAGCTTGCAGGGGGTATTGGAATATACTTACTCAACACTGTATTTTCTTTTTTAGCTAAGTCAGTAAGTCTAACCATTTTTAGTAATTAGACTGCTGGTAGTTAGTTATTAGTTAGTTGTTAGTTAGGACAGCTGTGTTACAGCTGTCACTAACTATCTTAGGTTAGTTGAAAGTTACATAACTGTAACTGTTATATAAACAGAGTTGTAAACTGTTTTTAGTTGGGTTGAATTCCTCAATACAAATCTCTTATTCCTTCTCTCTTCTCTCTAATTTCCTTTATACCTGGTCTATTTACAACTCATTGCTAAACTCCATGCTCCCAGATGAGCTTTTGTTTTGAGTAATGCTATGCAGCCAATAAAAAAGAGCTGTAGTTTTGAAGAATTCAGCTAGATTCAAGGGAAATTGTTAGATAAGAGCTTGAGGATTCATTCCAACTCTTTTTTTCCCATATAATATCTCATTGAAGAGCTTGAGGAAGAAGATTTTACTAACACTCCTCTTAGGTTGCATTTTCCTGTAGCTTTCTGATATTTTTTTAATGCTTTATGTTCATGTAAGCTTCAAGGGGTATCAGAAAATGACTATTGACTAGATGGTTATGAATGGCAACTTTATCTGGTTAAGGACTGCATACTTTATCAGTAAATATTCTCTCTGGCATGGACTTTTAAGGAACTTTTTTATGGAGGGGTTCAGAGTTCGGAGGGAACAGGAAGGGAGAGTTTATTTTCATTTTTGTAAATGGAGAAAGTTATTTAATATTTATAAAAGACGAATGGGGATGATTGGAAAACTACATATAATATCTCATTTTACTCCTTTTCTTTTTTAAAATAAAAAACTCAAATAGGAGAGTACTTACTTAAAACAGAACGTTTACCCTCACTTCCCTTCATCCAAACATGCCCTAAAAAGTTTGAACTTATCTGTAGAAGCTTTAATGTTCTTTAGAATGCCTATGAAGTGTAACTGGGGGATATTGAAGAATTAATTTCATTTGTTTTTCTTTAGAAGTTGAGTGATTGGAAGGTCTTTTACAGGTAGAAGAAAATTGAAAGATTTATTGCTTCAGAGTGATAATCGTCTTTGTGCTGATTGTAATGCTCCAGATCCTAAATGGGCGTAAGTGTTTAATTTTTTCACACGTGACGTTGTGGTATATATTAATTGGCATTATCATACTTTTTTCGATGAACTGTTTGTGAATATGACATAAAGCTGTAGGAAACTAGCTACTTGTAAAATATATTAAGAACGTGTGAATTCACTTTTACTAACTGCTTTTCAGGTCTGCCAACATTGGAGTTTTTATATGCTTAAAATGTTGTGGTGTGCACAGAAGCCTTGGTACTCATATATCAAAGGTAAACCATTCACATGTACCACCATTCATAGGTTGTCTATTGTTATGGAAGGCATTTCTGCCTTGGATCAAAGACTTATTTTCCCTCTAATTGTAAAATATAATTTGTTTTGATGCTTGAACATAGTATCTCCTTTTTGTCTTCAACAAATTGAAAGACTAATAATTCATGTGTTTGGGTTGTTCATTTTCCAAAATCTGTGTAATAAATTTGATGTGACATTTAGTTTAATAATTAATTTTACCAAATACTTTTAATTCAATTAGCTAGGATCTGAGGAGACCCAAAATGCCAGGTTTACACTTGATGTAGATGATTTCTCAGGTGGATTGTTGCTTTGGTCACAATTGAGCCCAGTCGATGGAGGCAGTGACACTTTGCAGAGACTCCAAGGCTTAAGTTACTGTAAAGTGTAAATTCCAGTAGAGTAGCAGTATTTAGGATGAAGAAGAAGATACCTGACTTTGAGGAGAAATATGATATTTATAGGCTGTCTATGTTATCTTAGCAAAAGGCTGAGTTGTCTTGAAGGCTTTCAATGGATAGAAGCGTCTTGGTCAAATACATTGGCTTGGCTTTATGACAGAGGGATGGCTGGGGCCGCTGTAGCATTGTTGTTTTCTTTGGGACATTCCATATTGCTTATGTCATGCATCTTTGTACACTATTTGACCATGACTGGGTGTTCCCAATAAGTAACCCCCTTAGCTAGTGCTAGATAACAAGAAATAACAGCCTCTGAAAACTAAGCTGACAAGGTAACAAAACAGAATAACAATTAACAACTAAAAGATAAACATAATGATTGTGACAACCCTATCCTAAGTAACCCCCTTAGTTGACACATACTTAACTGGTTCATTCTTCTGCTCCTTGATCCTAAATTTCCTCATGTACACTCTCCAAATGTGGGTGGGGCTTATCATTCTGAGTCGGGGTCTAACATGTTAATGGTGAATTTTCAAAACGAAATAACCTTAAAGTTTTTAGTTTTTTTCTTCAGACAGTTATATTTATCAAGTTAAGAGTGGTGTGAATGCTGAACTCATTTGTTTGATAGCATTGTTTTTTACTCTCAGGTTTTGTCTGTGACATTGGATGATTGGTCAGAGGATGAAATAGATGCAATGATGGAAGTTGGGGGAAATGCTTCTGCTAATTCAATTTATGAAGCTTATATTCCTGAAGGATATACGAAACCTGGACCAGATGCTGGTCATGAGCAGCGTTCAAAATTCATACGGTTAGACATGTTTTCACATACACAATGCACCGTATATCTGCTGTTCTTATCATCTTTTGGTTCATTTTGAAAAATTTATCTTGTCAACATGAATTAGGTAATGCTAAAGGCTGTTGATTCTCCCTCTGATATTTGATTAACTCATGCTTAGTCGTTTATTTTCTTATCTTTCTGCTGTTGTTTCAACAAGTCTGGTGAGTGAGTTTCCTAGTTAATTGACTGCCCTTTTATTTGTTACATTTTCAACTGCAGGTCAAAATATGAATTACAAGAATTTCTGAAACCGAGTTTGCGCATTGTGTCTGGAAAAAGCAGTCTACAATCAAGTTCTGCAAAAAGTAGTTTTATGGACAGTTTTAAAAGTACTGGTAGTTCACAGAGAATGGTAACTTTATGTTATGTGTTAGTTCCTCTAATTATCTGACTACTTTTATGTGTGGGGAAGAAATATAGGGACCAATTTTGGAGTAAGCATTTTTTTGTTTGTGAAATAGATTTTTATTGAATTGAAGTGTCGTTGGACCAGATGAAAGCCTTCTAATAAAAAAAATAGTTAATATAGATGAGATGAGGCATGCTGCAGTATCCAACTACAGCATTGGCTGTGCAGTTATCCTTATGAGTGATTTCCTTGGAATGTGACTGACATTGGTGGTAACAACAGGAAGGTATGGTGGAATTTATTGGAATGTTGAAGGTGAAAGTGATTAAAGGAACAAATTTAGCTATCAGAGATATAAAGTCAAGTGATCCGTATGTTGTTTTGAGCCTTGGCCAGCAGGTTGGTGTCACTATATGATCTTGGGAAACTGTTGGTCTATACCTTCTATTTATAGTTGTAAAATCAGAAAGAGTAATAATTTTCTTTCTGAAATTGATTTGGTGCTATTGCTTAATGCCTGCAGACTGTCCAGACAACTATAATAAGGAGTAACTTGAATCCAGTCTGGAATGAGGAATACATGCTGTCTGTTCCCGAGCATTATGGACAGATGAAATTGGTATGATCAAATTTTGTTGTGAAAAACAGACACTATCTTCTGTTATTCTATTATATAGAGGCACGTCATTGAAAGAAATAGAAAGAGTTCCTCCATCCTCATTCCTTAGCATCCAATACCTTTTACCTTGCAAAACAAGTTCCTTGTATTGCAAGCAAAGTCACCTTCTCTTGCATCCTTTCTCACTATTGGAAATTAAACATTTCTATTCTACAAACAGTTTATAATTTGGTTATAACTTACAATTTGTCGGAAACAAGAATTTGAATTTACGATAAGAATGAATTAAGTTATATAAACAGTATCCAAGTCTAGGCATTCCTCATTTACCTGCTTTTCTATTTTGGTATGATAATTAACAAGTGATTGGAACATCTCCTTCTATTAGGGATAGAAATAGAAATAGAAAGTTTTCACTACATTGATTCACGGCCTCTTGTTTTTCCTGTGTTCCCTTTGTCAGTTCTGTCTATAGTGAGTGACCTATGTATAATGCATCTTGCTGTATGTGTTGTTCTTCTTTCTTTCTTTCCCTATTCTCTCTGTGTGTGTCTGTACATGGGAAAGAAGATAACTGATTTTTGGTTTGAGAATATGACACTTCATCTTATCAATTGTCTGTGCTGCAGAAAGTATTTGATCATGACACATTTTCTGCTGATGATATAATGGGAGAAGCAGACATTGATCTTCAGTCTCTGATAACATCTGCTATGGCATTTGGAGATGCTGGAATGTTTGGTAATATGCAGATAGGAAAATGGTTAAAATCAGATGACAATGCCCTTATTGAGGATAGCACAGTCAATATTGTTGATGGTAAGGTCAAACAAATGATGTCACTCAAGCTCCAGGATGTTGAATCTGGAGAATTAGATCTGGAACTCGAGTGGATTCCTCTTGAGCAATAGGGACTTGACTGCCGTTAGCCTATGCATTCTCTTGAACAAATTGTCTGTAATTGTTTCTCTTCACTTTTTGATTCATGGTCCTACAGGAACAAATAAACCTGTATTTTTGCCTATTTAATTCATGGCTGTTAAATTATTTGACCAAACATTCAGTAAATTTTCTTCATATAACTAGAGTTAGCATGCATGCATGTAAAATAAATATTTGCTTAGCATTTAATCGTTGTACCAAAGATCCAAAGCTGAAGTGCGTTAATTATACTTTATTTGGAGCAGTGGTGATTATCCTCCAACCCAAAATGGGGTGAATAGAGGAAAGACACAGGGAAAAAAGAGAAAAGGTAGTGAGAGAAAGATAAAAAAGAAAGAAAAAAATATATGAATGATTATACTCCAAAAGAAGGGGGAAAAGTCAAGTAAATTATATATATATATATATACATAAAAAGTCAACTACTTGTGCTATATGGACAGCAAAAACGAATATTCGAACTTTTTACGCTTAGTTTATGTTGGATACAATATTTAAATATTAAACCATTTGTTACATTATACTCCTAAAAAAAAGTATGTAAGTGCCATTTGTTTCAAGGCAGTGGAACAAAAACAAACATGCACTAGATTGTAATTTGCATATCTCAAACCATATTGGTGAACATAAGTTTAGTTTATCTAATGAATGTATTTAGCAAAATCATAGTTAAAAACAGTCAAACTGTATCATGATTTGAGTAAAAGTCACAAAAAAAAATGTTTTTGTTTAGCGAAACCATGACTTTTTTTTTACTGCATGTTATTAGTTAATAATAAACCCTGTTTTTTTTATGTCCTAATTCTTACTTCCACTTTATATTTGTTTACTATTTTTCTTCTTTGTATGTCACATCATCTATTATATGCCTATATATGACTAATTTATAATTAATTTTTAAAGGCATGCTTTTAATATATATTTTTTAATTAAAATTAATTTGAACACAAATCAGTTATACTCAACAGTTTAAAATTAATTTTTCTCAATTTTAAAATAAATCAAAATCTATTCTCTTTCTTACTTAAAAGGTAAACACACCATAAAAAAAATCAAATAATTAGGGATGATCACAAGTTTGGATTGACTCGAACTAAATCAAAAAAGAAAATTTAGATTGATTTGAATTGGTAGTTTCATATGAATTTTAAAATTACAAACTCAATGACATTGATTCGGATATCAAAATTGAGCATGTGAATCCTGAATCAACCAAAAACTATATAATTTTAGACAGTTTTTAATATTTATGTAGTGTAACCAAGAAGATCATCTGACTAGCTTTCTCATAATTCTCTAAAGTTTATGGAGTAGTGGAAACGAGTTGATATGGGAGCAAAAAGGCAACACTAAGGAATATGTCATCCTTCGGGTCTATCAGTTCTTCGGTGAATGGAAGAAAGCACGTCCCTTGAAAGGAAAAGCAGTTCGAGGCAAACCGCAGCATGGCAACTGCCTCCCCATGGTTGCTTGAAATGTAACATGGACACAGCTCTTTTGAGAATGAGAATAAATTTGATTATTCATCACTTTTTTTTTTGTTTTAGTGCAATTTCATTTTCTCTATTTTTTATATTTTTTTATTATTTCATTAGATTAGCCTATAACTTGTCACAAACAATTGAATATGATTGGGTTGTTTCTATTCACATTGTCCAAAAAAATTTGAAGAACCTTATTTAAGTCAAACTGAACACTACAAGAGAAAAATCGCCGTTACTGATAAACAAAATTCGTAGGAAATTATCAAAATCCATAGATAATGTGACATTTTCTTGTAGTGAAATAATATTAATCAGTTTAAATTTAAACATTTCTTGAACCCAATCCGTGCAGGTTCCTACAAATAATAATTCTTTATTGGTTGCAAGCAATAACATTCTTTTACTGTCAACTAATATGCAAAAATTATTTAATGAAATAAAAAAGGGTACCAAAGCAAATCATCTCATTCACTTAATTATTAATTTGATTCTCAAATTATTTTAAATGGTTCAATTTGATTTTCAAATTTTTAAAAAATTTAAGTTGGACATCAATTACTTAAAATTAGTCAATTTAGTCCCCAAATTTTTAAAAGGATTAATTTCATCCTCAAATTTTTTAAAAAATCAATTTGGTCCCCTAAGAACTTAAATATCAAATTGAATCATTTAAAATAATTTAGGAATTAAATTAATTTATTTTAAAAAACTTAATAAATAAATTAAACCTTTTAAAATTTGGAGAACAAAATGACTTGTTTTTAAGAATTGAAAGACTAAATGTTAATTTTTTAAAAAAAATTAAGAATTAAATTGAGACATTTAAAATAATTTATGGGATAATTGAGCCTAAATTTTTCCCCCTGCCTGAAAGTTCAGTATGGTTTGGACTTTGGACCACTCATAAGTCATAAAGTAGGCCGAACACCGAAAGAAACTTATTTTTACTAAAAATCATCATATATTCGTTGACAAGTCACTGCACTTAATATATAATATAATAATAATAATAATAATGCGTAATAACTAAGAAACGGATTTAAAAATATATAATAAACGAACAATTAACGTGGAACTAAATAAATTTATTAGTACAACTTTTGTAAAACGTAAGTAATCTCAACGAGCAAAAAATCAAAGGCACACAAAAATAAACAAAAAAAATAAATTAAATATACAGCAACATGATTTACAGTGTGGATTGAACTCAACGATTAGGCACAACTGGCACTAATTGAAGCTTGTTCGCACTATTATTGACAGTGCCATCATTACGTGCACGAAACGGTTCGTTTTGGTGAGGATTTCTTCGGTGCTTAAACAGATAAAGCAACGCCGAAGCCACTAACAAGACGCCACCTGTGATTCCGCAAACCAGGCTCGCCGTCATCAGCGCTCGTCCAACGTGGCTTCTTCCGCCGCCGCCGCCGCCGCCGGTGACTCCCCACCACGGCGGCGGCAGGGACTCCGTCGCGTTCCGGAGTGGGGCGTCGGCGTTGGAGGAAGAAGAAGAAGAAGAGCCCTTGCTGGTGCTGAAGAAGGACTTCATCTCCGGCGAGGAATTGGCCGGCGGCGAGGTCTGGAAGACGAGGCCGTGCTCCGACGGACGGAGATCACGGCCGGCGGAGGAGATTCCGACGAGGAGTAGCGCGATCGCGGTGGCGAGTCCCGAGAGCGACGACATGAGGAGAAATGGTAGTGACCAGTTTGAATGGGATTTTAGATTAATATTATATATACACGCAACCAATACTTTTAGCTAAGATGTTTCTTTTTTCTTTTTAGGAAAACATGTTCTTATTATTTATTTTAGATTTAATTGTACTTTTAATCTTTCAAGTAATTGTGCGGTTTCATTTTTCGTAAATCGGATTTTCCAAGTATGTAATTATGCGGTTTTGGTTTCTCTTTTGATATTTTATAGAATATTTAATAAATTTTGCTAATGTGACATTGTGTTGACTTCTATTCTGTTTTTTTTAATGTAATTCTAATGTGTTACTTGAAATATATGCTATTGTGACTTAACCACTTATTTGATATTTTTTTCGCTGTGTAAAAAAATATTAGATATTTCATTTTCTGAATTTAATATTTTTGATATTATTTGACTCAAAATAATTTTTATTTTTTAATTATGAATGTGAGTTACTTGGGATCAATAAGGTTTTTTAATTTTTATTAACCAAAGAAATACCATTTTGTATTATTCATAGCTTAGCATCAATCAAGAATTGCTAATAATTTTTGTTATATATCCATTACAATCACAAGAGATTAAAACTACAATTAAGTTATGTCAATCAAATATGTCAAATCATACATTAACTATCATGATACTGAATATTTAATAAAAAAAGAACTAAAATTATACAATTATAATATTTAATACATTCAATTTGCTCAAGATTAAAGTCGCACAATTATAGTATATAACAACTCAAAATGTAATTAACCCTTCATTTTATTAGAAAACTTAGGTCCAATTGCGATTTAACTTGGGGAGAGTATTTCTATAGATTTCAATAGCTTTTTGGGAATTTCTTTTTGTATGAATCAAACTTAGCTATCGGGAGTTTATGTTCAATCAATTGAACTTAGTGTCAAAGACTTCTTCTTTTTTACTTTCATAAAGAGAAATAAAACTTTTATAGTAACAGAATATAAAATTATTAAATTTTCTTATGGTAAATATATTATTATAAAAAAAGTAAATAATAACGAAGCATATTTTATAATTTTTTCTAGGAATCTTATATCTGAAAATTATAATTTGAAAAGAATAAAAAATTACCTGTAGTATTGTTAGTGTTGGGAACTGAAAAGTGTGTTGAGTGTTGTATTTTTAGTTATGTTTTCAGTTTCTTAGGTTTTAAGCGTTCGATGTTCACTCGTAGGTTTTCATGGTGACTTGGTCAGGAACATCCGAAACAGGGTTAGTAGTAGGTTACGTTTTGTGGCTATCTGTCACTGTCGGAGATCCATCAAGTCCCAGTAGCACCGCTTTCTCTGTTGTCTTTTCCGTATTATTGCTTTCTTTCTTTTCATCTTCTTTTTGTTATGTTAAAATTATAATTTTTTTCTTGTTCCTTTTTACTTTTATAATACCAGGCGTTTTATGAAAAAAAATATTAAATTAGAGTTAAATGTTCTTCTATTTACTACATTCTGTTTAGAGTATTTATCAACTGTAATAGTCAAAGAATGTTCATACTTCATAGCTTATAAAGTAGTATTGAAGTTGAGCCTCAAATAACTTTTTTCTAACACTTATTGCTATTTGAATATTATATAGTAAGACATTATACTATTTTGTACTGAGTTTGAATATTATACAAGACATTAATACTATTTTGTATTGGGTTGAATAAGAACGTTATGAACAGTAAACCTCTTATTTTTTTAAATATTACTGCAAAAATGATCTTTTCCAAAATGATAATTATATCGTTTAGTTGAGTAAAATGTTTTTGAACGCAATGATTTTTGAACTGTGGACCACTGTTTATTGCCAATCGTTGTGAAATACAACTTCCCTTGAAGGGATAAGACTTTGATGTTATTGTGAAATATGACAGAATTCTCACAATATTAAATAAAAAAATAACTTGTACTTCTTGAAATTACTCTAGGCCTTGCTGATATTTCAGAGGATGATTATCCTTATTGACAGAATAATTCAAAATTTGGCAAAAGAAAATATGTTGCTGCCCTTAACAAAATGTACTCTACCAGATTGCCACCACCAATGGCTTGGTTTTTCGATTCAGTATCCATCAAGTGCACAATATATGATTGCAATTTACTAATACAGAACAGCTACAATACTCAAGCTGCTTAATGAATTTTATTGATTAAATGCACCAAACGAAAAATGTTCTTTTTTTGTTTTGTTTCCTTTCAGAGACAAAGGGGGACTACTCTGCAAATCTGAACTAGAGAATCTCAATAGACTTCAACATGCCATTGTTTGTTCTTCTTAAGTTGAGAAAGCTTCTCTTCCCAACTTTCTCCTCTTTGCTCAGCAACCTTCTTCAGCGTATCTTGGATCCCTGGCATCATCCCTTTCAGACCACAGAAATATATGTGGGCCCCATTATCCAGGAGTTTGAAGATTTCATCACTGTACTCCTCAATCTTATCCTGAACATACATTTTGCCCCCACTCTTGTTCTTTTGTTCTCTGCTGAGGGCTCGATTGTA
Organism: Glycine max; assembly: GCF_000004515.6. Taxonomy (NCBI): domain Eukaryota; kingdom Viridiplantae; phylum Streptophyta; class Magnoliopsida; order Fabales; family Fabaceae; genus Glycine; species Glycine max. The sequence continues at coordinate 10,393,603 of NC_038251.2, read as the reverse complement.
GCGGAAATTGTCCGGATAATCCTTGAGGTATTTGCTGAATTCATCATCATAGAGAAGACTGTCAGTGTTGGCAACTCCAAGGAAAAGCCATGCTAATCCACCAAACTTGTATGCAGGGACTGATTCCATGAACATTCGGCGTAGATAGCCTCTGAATGGAGCAACACCAGTGCCTGTGGCAATCATTATATGGGTAGCATTTGGGTCATCCTCGGGCAAAAGCATTATCTTCCCCGACGGGCCTGCAAAACAATAGATGATGACTCAATTCCTAGCCAAGATGCAAGTTCACCTTCACCAACATTTGCAATGTGAAATACTTGACAACCCAAGACTAGTTAAATCATTGTAAGTTTGCCACACCATTTTGTTATAAATCCCTTCAATTTTTGGTGTGTAGGGAAGTAAGACAAGATGAACAATAAAAAAAAGAGCCAACAAAAGAAAGACAAAATGGAGGCGGGATGCTCCAAACCATTTCAGCATCAGGACTACTTACTCCTAACTTGTTAAACATCCTTCTCTACCACTATCACAAATTTGTAGAATGAGTAGATTGACTGCTTTTCAATTGTAAGAAATTTGACACTGGACACATTAGTTCATAAGAATGCATATAACCCCACCTTGGTTCCTAAAAACAAATGTCATCCATATTAATCCTTTTTATGGCCTAATAAAATGTCTTGTGTTGAGGACTTAATATGATTGACAATTGTGATTTTTACAGACTAGGGAGTTTTTGTTGTTTTTTTATACATTCTTAGGGACGAATGTGGACACCGCCAAATTTTCAAGGACATTTGGGGGGTCTATTCTAAATATTATGATATCAAATGTTGTTTAGAAAATAGTATAGCTGTACTATATAGTCTATACACACACGTACATAAACATCGGTGTCTCTGTGAGAGTACGTTGTGAGAAAACAAACACAAATACAGCATTCAAAAACAAACGCTTAATGGTATAAACAAAATTGCAACTTTTATTAGTAGAGCTGGACAAACCAAAATGAAAGAGGAAATTCAGTGAGGAAAGGAAAAATGACCATTGCATATTATGGAAAGTCGAAAGCACACAAGGCAAAATCTAATAGGGGTATAACAATAAAAATGAACCAAAACTTTCAAACTCAAACTTATGAACATGGATATGCAGTTTAGTACTTACTTGTAATTAAACTACCATATAATATAGTTTTTATTTATTTAGATTATCACTTTTCTTCACCATGCTCCATATGATAAGAGTTTGAGATTAACTAACTGACCAATGTTGAAATTTAAGAGCTAATTAAATTGTGAAGAATTGGTTCACTACAATACAGCATGAAAACCTTACAAAGTTTAGAGAATTTAAGCACATCAAATACCCTCAATTGCCTCATCTATCATTTAAGTAAGTTGCTACTTTCACATGCAGAGCACACCATTCACAGTATAAATTCCAATTGATTAACCAGCAAATAAATAGCAGTGAACAAGCTACATTTACTATAGTAAAGAAGTTCATAGAGCAAGGCACATTCAGGTATTACTTTGCAAACACACCCTCTAGTGAAGTACATAGAACACACCTATGGCAACAGGAATAACAAGAAACAACTGAGCAAGACATTCTCCCAACTGAGCAAGGTTCACCAAGGCATCACTTTGTTGGAATACAAATTTTGAGAAGTTATAAAAGATATCAGAAATCATGTCAATCTTCAGTGGAGTAAAAAGAGCTAGCTCTTACCTGTGATCTGAATTTTGTCTCCTGGCTTTGAGTTACACAAAAAATTGCTACAAATGCCATTCTTGGAAGGATCTTCCTTTCCTGTCTCAGGATCATAATAAACAGCACGACGCACACACAAGCTGGCAGTTTTTCCATCAAAAAAGTCCCCATACCTTGTGGAAGCAATTGAATATAGTCGAACATTATGAGGAGCCCCAGGTTTCTTAGGATTTTCACCCTGCCACCCATGTAACATAGTATTTACAAGTTGTGAAATCATTTTAGAATTTTAACTGTATTATCTCCTACATCTGATCCCACTAAAAAAAAAAAAGAAGGAAATGTTTTCTACATGAATTAATAAGCTCAAAAGGCACTATTAGTTTTGAGATGGAAGGTATTTTCGTGAACGGGTGTGGGTAAAGAAGCTAGTTCATGACAGGAGGATTCGCTTTGGTACATGGAATATAGGCACACTTACTGGAAAATCTATGGAAATAGTGGATGTTATGGTGAGGAGGAAGATCAATTTTATGTGCCTACAAGAAACTAAGTGGTCAGGTGAAAAAGCGAAAGAATTAGACAACTCGGGATTTAAGCTGTGGTATACGGGAAAAATCAGATCAAGAAATGGGGTAGGGATTATTGTGGACAAGGAGTGGAAGAAGGATGTTGTAGATGTAAGAAGAGTAGGAGATCGTATCATAGCCTTAAAATTGGTAGTGGGACAGGACACCTTTAATGTTATTAGTGGGTACGCACCTCAGGTTGGGTTAGCAGAACACTTTAAGGTAAAATTTTGGGAGGATCTAGAAGGGGTACTTCAGGATATACCCCAAGGAGAGAAAGTTTTCCTAGGAGGGGATCTCAATGGACATGTAGGTAGCGCGGATAGAGGTTTTGAGGGGGTGCATGGGGGTTTTGGCCTAGGGGAGATGAATGGGGAGGGTAAATCCATCTTGGAGTTTTCGGAGGCTTTGGATCTTTCTATAGCCAATACATGGTTTAAGAAAAGAGAGGAACATCTTATCACTTACAAAAGTGGAGGGACATGTTCTCAGATAGATTTCTTCCTTATCAGGAAGTCTGATAGGAAGTATTGCTTGAACTGTAAAGTTATCCCGGGAGAGAGCTTGACTACCCAACATAGAGTTTTGATTATGGATGTAACAATTAGAGATAGGGCAAAGAGAAGAAGTCCTATGATAGCACCAAGGATCAAATGGTGACACTTGAAGGGTGAGAAACAAGGAATCTTCCAACAAAAGATATGGGAGGGATGGTGTGGACAATCACAAGGAAGTGCAAATGATATGTGGAACAAGACGTCCCAAGAGATTATTAAAGTGGCTAAAGAGACGTTGGGTGAATCTAGAAGTTTTGGACCTAGGGGTAAAGAATCGTGGTGGTGGAATGAAAGTGTTCAGAGCAAAGTTAGAGTAAAAAAGGAGTGTTTCAAGGAGTGGTCTAGGTGTAGAAATTCTGAAACTTGGGATAAGTATAAGATAGCTAGAAATGAAACCAAAAAAGCGGTGAGTGAGGCAAGAGCCCAAGCTTTTGACGGACTATACCAAGCTCTAGGAACCAGGGACGAAGAAAGATCTATATATAGGCTTGCTAAGGGTAGAGAGAGGAAGACTAGAGATTTGGATCACGTAAAGTGTGTTAAGGATGAAGAAGGCAAAGTCTTAGTGCATGAAAAAGATATCAAGGAAAGGTGGAAGGTGTATTTCCACAACTTATTTAATGATTGATATGGATATGACTCTAGCAGTCTAGACACAAGAGAAGAAGACCGGAACTATAAGTATTATCGTCGGATTCAGAAACAGGAAGTAAAGGAAGCGTTGAAAAGAATGAGTAACGGTAAGGCGGTGGGGCCAGACAACATACCTATTGAAGTGTGGAAAACTCTTGGAGATAGAGGTCTTGAGTGGCTCACCAAACTCTTTAATAAAATTATGAGGTCAAAACGCATGCCGGAGGAATGGAGGAGAAGCACGTTAGTGCCAATCTATAAGAACAAGGGGGATATACAAAATTGTGCAAATTATAGGGGAATCAAGCTCATGAGTCATACCATGAAATTATGGGAAAGAGTGATCGAACGGAGATTAAGAAAGGAGACTCAAGTTACTGAGAATCAATTTGGTTTCATGCCGGGAAGGTCGACCATGGAAGCAATTTATTTATTAAGGCGGGTGATGGAGCAATATCACATGGACCAACAAGACTTGCACTTGATTTTTATTGACTTGGAGAAAGCGTATGATAAAGTGCCTAGAGAGATTTTGTGGAAAGCTCTAGAGAAGAAAGGGGTTAGGATTGCATATATTCGAGCTATCCAAGATATGTATGATAGGGTATCGACTAGTGTTAGGACACAGGGTGGAGAGTCAGACGATTTTCCCATCACAATTGGTTTGCATCAAGGGTCAACCCTTAGCCCCTACCTTTTTACCTTAATTCTGGATGTCCTCACGGAACAAATCCAAGAGATAGCGCCGAGATGCATGCTTTTTGCAGATGACATAGTCCTCCTTGGAGAGTCGAGGGAGGAGTTGAATGAGAGGTTGGAAACTTGGAGACGAACTCTAGAAACACATGGCTTTCGCCTAAGCAGAAGCAAATCGGAGTATATGGAATGTAAGTCAACAAAAGAAGGAGGGATCTAACTCAGAGGTGAAAATAGGAGACCATATTTATCCCTCAAGTCACACGGGTTTAAATATCTTGGGTCTGTAATACAGGATGATGGAGAAATTGAAGGGGATGTGAATCATCGCATTCAAGCAGGATGGATGAAATGGAGAAAAAGCATCGGGGATGTTATGTGATGCAAAAGGTACCGATCAAGCTAAAGGGAAAGTTTATCGGACTGCGGTAAGACCGGCGATTTTGTACGGAACAGAATGTTGGGCGGTCAAGAGCCAACATGAGAATAAAGTAGGTGTAGCGGAGATGAGGATGTTGCGGTGGATGTGTGGTAAGACTCGACAGGATAAAATTAGAAACGGAGCTATTAGAGAGAGGGTTGGAGTAGCGCCTATTGTACAGAAGATGGTGGAAAATAGACTTAGGTGGTTTGGGCATGTAGAGAGAAGACCGATAGACTCTGTAGTGAGGAGAGTAGACCAGATGGAGAGAAGACAAACAATTCGAGACAGAGGAAGACCCAAAAAGACTATAAGAGAAGTTATCAAGAAGGATCTCGAACTTAATGATTTGGATAGAAGTATGGTACTGGATAGAACATTATGGCGGAAGTTGATCCATGTAGCCGACCCCACCTAGTGGGATAAGGCGTTGTTGTTGTTGTTGTATGGAAGGTGGGGAGGGAAGCCAGAATCAGCTTAAATTCCGATGATGACTATTCATATAAAGGACACATATCTAAAATGCATTCCTTCCATCAAAATTAATTTATCCAAAAAATATGAAGGCAAAGATCAATCATTATAGATTCACTGGCAGTACTCGAAAATAATGAAAGGAAGCATAGAATAACTATCACTAATAAGTAACTTACTGGTGGAATAACACCATAACTCTGTCCTTCCCAGTAGGGAACATTTCCACCGTGATCAATCACAATATGACAAGTTTCCCCAGGAGCCTTTGGCCCCACTAGCCTATCAACAGAAACAATTGTTGCTGTATAGGGTTCTTTAGGCTTGTATAAGTTCAATGGAGGTTCTTTAGCATCTTCCAATTCTAAAGGTGAGACATTAACTTTGGATACACTTGCTTGTTGCACGGACATGCATACCACATGACGACTTCTTAAACTTGGGTTGTTTGGCTTCAAGTCCAAAGTAAATACTGGTGCCCATGATTTATCCCAAAAGTTCAAGTTAGGGGCCTGAAACATCAAGTTTGTAGATTTCTTTAAAAATACAAGTTATTAAACATAAACAGGAAGCCAAATTTCATTATCATAACATAATTATGTAAACAGAATCTCGAACTCTAACAACTACAGTATTATTCTTAGTGCTTCGACAATCCATGTTTGAAAATCAATTAATACATAATAACACAAGTATCTACACAAACAAGATGTAAAACTCAGAAACATACATGTGTTTAGTAGATACTGTAACTAAAACACCACAATGCTTGAAAAACCAAAATACATCAAACTAAAGCTCTTCATTTCTAATATAAAATTAAAAATACCAGTAGCGCCAATTAAAAAGTAGAAGATCATCTATACCAAGTTACCAACAACAACCAATAGCTTTTTTTGGCCATAAGATAAAACTTTTACATTTGTAAGATAATTCATCAACTCCATTACAGTCTTGCAGGTACCGAAACGAACCAAATCAAATGTACAGTAAAACATAGCCCTTTTACACTGAACATGCACTAATCTCTATAGTTGATCCCTCAAGGTATTTTAACAGCCATATCAAATTAACGTAGTACTAAACATCTAGCATAACTATAGATTCTTCAGACAATTGGATCTGTAATTTAACATGACACAACCAGCAGAAGCACTCACATAAACATGTTTCCAAAGTCAAAAGCATACAAAACAAAATAAAAAAAGTACTATCAAACCTTAACTGCAGATCTTCTGAGAGACAAATCGTTGCCAACAGGAACAGTTACAGCCATCTGCTAAACCACACAAAAGTCTTAGTACTCGTTAATTAAATTTCATTCAGCAACAGAAAAACTTCAAAAAAATATATATATCATTCTAAACTCAACTTAGGTTAAATTTCTCAGCTTTTGACTTTCTACAAACACATCTCCACTCACCAATTAAGAACCCAAATAGAAAGTAAAGCCAAAAACTAAACATAAGAAAAGAAAAGGTGAAATTTTGATTCTATTTGGGGTGACCCTTTTATTTGGAGAAGCCAAAAACAGTGACAGCGCGGAGAAAAGGAAGTGCGTGAAAGGGATGTACCTGAGACAGGGCCAAATGAGCCATCGTGAGATCGAGAAGAAAGAAGTTGTTGAAGTTATGACAACACAAGAAGAAGTGATTGGAGATTGAAAAGCCTTAAAAGGAGTTTATAAAAGGGTCTTATATAACTAACGGAGGTAGCACACCAATAACTGTGACAAAGTTTGATTTTGATTTGGTTTAGTTCGATGATCCTTTGGAGAAAGGGAAAGGTCAGGTTTTTTGTTTTTCCCTTGGCTCCTTGGAGTGTCACTCCCTCTCTCACTCACCCTCCCCTTCAGAATATAGATTATAGGACGATTAATTTATTGAATTTCAAATAAAATATGAAGTAATTTTTTAATATATTATTTATTTTTTTAATTAATGACTCATTTATTTTTCTTACATGCTATCTCACTATTTCTTTATTAAGAGTAATCTTATAAAAAAATATTTAATGTAGTGTTATTTTATAAAATGACATATATATATATATATATATATATTAAAATATCATATATTCTAGGAGGGAGTATCAATTTACTGAATTTGGGAATACTTAATTCCTTTTCTTAAAAAAATATTATTAATGCAATTCTTAATGCATACTTTAATATATTTTTAATAGTAATTGAACTTGTTAGAATTTTTTAAGTTTGTGGTTTTTATTTCTTCTCTAATGAACTTTATTTGTAAATTTATAATTTTTAATAAATTTTAATTGATAATAATATGTGTATAAATTAATGCTACTATACCATTATTTTATAGGAAGCCACAATTATATTCTTAAAAATAATGCTCAAATCGAATAAGGGGACCATGAACATAAAATTGTCTCCTTGAATATTTAACTATCATTTATTCTCTTCCTTCCTTAAGCACATTAGAATGGTATATGCCTTTAATTATTGCACATTGAAGATATGATATATTATGGTATGAAGAACTAGAGATATCTAAATTTGGCGTAATCTTAATCTATTGGTTTTGTAAAATTTATGATCTTTATTTTTTTTCCAACTAACAAGCTAGACAGAGTTATTTTCGTGCAAGAAAATAATGTAACCTACATCTAAATTTATATATTATTTTCATAGGTTAATTTAAAAATCCCCTTATTTATCAAAAATAAACGATTCTATAATTTATATTATTTATAAATATGAATATACACATTTCTTATTGGACAACTAAAGTCATAATATTATAATATAAAAATAACAATAGTTTAATTATCTTGTCATAAAATTATAATTTTCCCCTGACATCTCACCTCATCAGTATTAACTTACCCATTCATCTAACTATTCCTATATATACTGAAAATAGGGAAGCTAAATATGATTTGTTGTTTCACATCTTATTTTCGTATAAGAGAAACAACTAGATATTCCTGCTAGGATTAAATTAATTTAGTTCAGCAAGAAGATGAAACTACATTCTTGATGTAACATACATTCATTTGTAGTTTTTAAGATGCATGTTATTTTCATAACTTACATTAAAAAATTTAATTTAGATGTTATGAATAAGTCATAAACTTTAAACAATTTTTAATTAAGTCATTTTATTAATGATTTGTTTGAAAATGTTAACACTCAAGATTAACTAACATGTTATTAGTAGACAAATATCTATCTTCAATGTAATCCATGATTAATGGTTAGTATAAAAATTATGTAGAAACATATTTTTAGATCGTCAAAGATACAAATCTTTTCTTTTCACATTTCATCGTCGCCACCACTGTACGCATCATGGACCAGCATGTCATGTCATGGTGACACACATCAATGACCACTCACTTTACTCATTCCACACTCTCTCCATCTAGATGCTTGAAACATGATGTTAGGGTGTGTTTAGTAAGAAGTTGATGGTCTTGGATCCGTTTTTTAGGGACAAAGTCCAACTCATCTCTCACCAATAGTGTCTTTTCTCCTTTGTTATTCATGATTTTTTTTAGAATTTTTTTTTTTTGTCTTTAGTCATCTTCGGTACTCTAACCATCCATCTATATATGAGAATATACATGAGAAATCACTTTAGAAAAAAAATTATATTGTAGACTTGTGCAAAATAATTTAAATTATGATATAAGATTATTTTAAAATTAATATTGATAAGTGGTTGAAAATAAAGTACACTATAAAAAATAAAAAAATATAGTTTAGATTATGGAGGGAATTATTATTTTTATTTAAAATATTTATTTGTTCAAGCGAGATACAAGAGATAAAATAAATATCAACAATATCGTTAAAATATAAATATACATCAAAAATAACATTTAATTATTTTTATGTTAAGTTTGTATATTTTATTCTGTGCCTGATAAATGTCAACTTACTTCTTGTATGGAATTATGTATTCCTACATGTACTCTTACACTATATATATATATATATATATATATATAACCTATTTAAATTTATATATTGTTTTGATAAATTAATTTATAAATCTCCTTATTTATAAAAAATAAATAATTTTATAGTTTCTATTATTTACAAATATGAATATAAATATTAATGAAAAAAATATGGATGCATATATTTCTTATTAGACAAAAGTTATAATATTATAATATAAAAATAACAATAGTTTAACCATTTTTGTCCTCAAATGATAATTTGCGGGAACAATGTTAATATACCAATTTATTTACGCATTCCTATGTATAATAAAAACTCAGTCGAATGGCATTTCAAGTTAGTTACTTTCGTGAACATGTAACAATGATGACATGACAAGCAAGAAAAGCATATTTTTTTTTTGACAAATTAACAAACTAAGATTCACATGTTATTTACATGCAAGAAAAGAAGAGGAAACTAATTCCTAATGAAATTATCTAGTTTACTAAGAAGAGAAAACTAGATTCATGCTATAATGTACATTAATGTGCATTTTTTTTTGTAAGAATGCATGTTATTTTTATACTTTTCATTAAAAAAATATTAATGTAAATTTCATGAATAAGTCATCATATGTTCAAACAATTTCTTAAGTAAGTCATTTTATTAATGATTTATTTGAAGATGTTAACACTCAAAATTAGATAAAAAATTGAATTATTATCTGTAAAATAAATATCTCCAACATAATTTATTATTTATGGTAAAAAAAAAAAAAATCCTGTAAACCCTAAACATATCTCAGTTGAATCTAAAATAAGATGGCAACATAATTTACAGGATATCTGGAGTAACGGTTACTACTTTTATACATTGATAGGTTAAAAGGAATATTTGTTTCCATTAAATCTGGAAGTACTATTTATCATTAATTTATGATAAATAATATTTTGATTAAAATAAAATAAATCCTAATTTTATTATTAATCTCAAAAGTCAAAACATTACACTCAAACTATAATTTTAATAAAAATACAAAAAAAAAATAATTTTAAAATAGCAATTATTATGAAAAAGAAAAAGTAATTGATATGTACTAATTTTAACCAAATTTAAATTTTAATTAGCATAAACAATACAAATTTGACAGCTTTTTTTTCTCATTTTATATGTGATTTTTCTCCTTTTGTATTTTTCATTATCCATAAAAAATTTGAGAGAATTATACAATCAAATTTTGTCCTTATTAATATGTATAAATCTGAAATTGTTATAAAATTTATGATTGTTAAATTAAATAATCAATACACTTAACTAAAATGACATAAAATTTATGTTAATTTCATACTTTTGTATCTAGGTACAATCATTTAATTAACCAAATATTAGAAGATATTAAAAATATATTGAAAAAATATAATAGTGTTTTTATATTTAATTAAAATAACGTATATTTGACGTACAATGCATAAATTTTGCCATTTATAATTTAAAATGAAAATAATCATAATGAAATAAAATATAAATTTAAATATTCAATGTTAAATTATTGATTCATATCAGTCCAATTTATTTCAAATATTATTAATTATTAATGAAAAAAATTCATTCACAGATATAAAAATGTCTTAAACCTAAATCAACTTAATAATATCACTGTTGATCAATCAATACTTAACGTGAACTTAATATAATTCTGGAGCAAATGTGTACATATATTTAAATATTTTATTGACATAATTACTAATAAATATTTATTAAAATTTAAACTAAAAAAATTAATAATATATAAAAAATACTATTATAAATTATAAAATACGAATTTAATAACTAAACTAATAGTTAATATTAAAAAATTATACTGTAGATATATTTCAGTTAAATCAGAAAGTACTATTTATAAATAAATTATCTTCAAAATAATTTACAATAATAAAAATAATCCACGATTAATTGTTAAATTTAGAAAATTGTATTATAAACATATTTTAGTTAATCCTGAGAATAAGATGACAACCGATGAATTAGAAGGGATATTTGATTCCAGTAAGAATGGAATAACTTTTGATCATGTTGGTCTATAAAGGGAACAAATTCAAAATGCTTGATTACCAGAAACAAACAAAAAGCTGAAACATATTTTTGAAAAAATGACTATGCCTAGAGCAGGTAAACAAGGTTAACCGTAAACATCTTTTCTTCTTTTTCCCAAGGGGATGGAAAATTTCTGCATGACACGAAAATTATACAAAACACACACTATAAATAAAACATCTGTCAAGATTATCAGATATCAAATTTATGATCCAATAACAAATACGATCTCCTTAAGCAAGATTGAAATGTAGTTCAATTTGGTAATAAGTAGGCATCAAAAATTTAAAAACACAGATTACTCAGTACTTAACAGCAGCAAGAACATCAAGTTGGGAACCGAGCTTCTCTTCAGCAACCTTTTCAGCTTTCACCCTTAATTTGTTGAGTTGTTTCTTTCTCGCATAAACCAACTCTGCCTTCTCCTTTCTCTTCTTCTCCAGCTCCTGTGAGCAATAAAAACATCCGTGTCAACAAACACAAAAATTCCAACAATATAATTTTCATTCCCCTTTAAGGTTGAACAAGGAAAAACAACTTTCCAAGGGGGGTCAACCATATTCCCAAAATCCATATATTTTGCACAATCATAGTAGTAATAATAGATAAATAGCAAACAAATATATGGTCTTTCAAAATGAGCAATGAGATCATATTAGAATATGTTGTAGAAAATACACATTTGAAATATTAGGGAAACAAAAGCTCAGAAAGCAAGAACTTACCCTAATGGTATCATAGTAGCTCCATCCAACTTCAGGTGACAACCTGCCCAATACACAGTACTTGTGTCCTTTCTGAAGCCTCAACACCCTGATTCCATTTTTCATCAATTAGTTCAACATCCATAAGATAAACAAAAATCATGCCCTAAAAATACTAAGCTTTTCTACACCTTCATCCAATCACAAGCCACCATATATGAAAAGTTAATTTACTTCAACAATATCAACCTTACAAACCATACATGTACAATGAATGATTTCAAATAGGTTGCTAGTGTAGGCCTATCAAACTATATTAAAATTAAATATATTAGCATAAAAAAACAGTAGAAAAAGTCTTACTTGAGAGCATCAGGAACAACCATTCTCTTGGTCTTGTCATATGGAGGAGGGATTCCTTCATAAACCTTCAAACGAGCAAGAGCAGCTTCCCCACGCTTTGTCTTGTGTGGTATCATTCTACAAAAACCCAACAACAGATTAAAACACAAAAAGTTCCCAACTTTTTAAGAAATTGAACTAGGTTTTATACATGAGATGAAATAATAATAACAAAAAGTGACAGACAGACCCACGAACGGTGCGCCAGAAGATCTTGGCTGGGGCGCGGAAGTGGATAGGGCCATGGGAGGGTTTGGTGTTCATGCGTTTGCGGAGGAATCTCAAGTATTTCATCTTCTGCCTCACCAGACCGCCGGAGATGCAAATCTCTTCGCAGCGCACCACCGCAACCTTCTGCCCATTCAGAAGCTCTTTCGCCACGATGGACGCTAGCCGACCCAACATGTGGTGGCGAGCGTCCACCACCACTCGCTTTGCGCAGATTCCAGAACCTGACACCATCTTCTTCCCTTACACAAACTCCTTTTTGCTAGTTGATGGGCTGATGCTATAGGGTTTTAATTTGAGGTAGGTTGAAAATAAAATACTATACAAGCAAGATAAAAAAAATATAGTTTAGATAATTGAGAAAATTACCATATGTACTTCACTACTGAATAAATATGAAATATTTATTAATTTTATTAAATAAGTTAATAATTACCTTTAATAAAGTATCATTTTTTAGTTACATTTTTTTTATCTAACTGACCTCAATCCTTTGGGTTTGAGTACCCTCATACCAATTATATATTAGTATTTAAAATTATAAGATAAATATGCATAACTAACTCAAATAACAAGTAAAAACATTATATGTTAACTTTTTAATTAAATTCAATATGTTGATATAATATTTTAACGTGCACTACCATCATTTAAAAAAATGTTTTTAAAAATACCTCAAATATATGTTCAATTTTGTCTAGGGAGTAACTAAATTCATTAATAGAATTAACATACTGATAAATAATATTTTAGAGTGACTGCAATGGGATGAAAAAGTATGGAAGAACCAATTCCAAATTTCACATATTTTACCAAATATACTTACTTTACCCTTTTAGAAATTACAAAATGATAGGTGGCAGCTACGACACAACACAGCACAGTCCTAAGTTGTAAGAACACTTTCTCTTCTCTTTTCCCACTATTGTTCTGTTACTGTTTTTGCAGCAGCACTTCAATTCAATTCAATTAACGAACTGCAGCACTTACTTCTTCGCTTTTGCCTTTTTTTCTTCAACTGCTCTGTAACCGAAAACCACCCTTTGCCAGTTTTGAATCTTTTGTTTCTGGTTTTGGTTACAGTTTTTCCGAGCCTTGCTATTCATTATTGTCCTTCGAATCGGATTGGTAATCAGAAATTTATATATATATATATATATATATATATATATATATATATATATAAACTTGCACTTGCTAGCTTGATTTGAACTTCTTTCTTTGTATTATTGGTTGGTTATGCTTATGAGTCTTTGATTTTGAACCCTAATGTATTGGGTTAAGAATTGGAAATGGATACCGAGTGTGGATTTTGTCTTTGGTTTTGCTTGCAAGTTTTTAGTTACCTTCTTGGTAACTCGGTTAATTGTGAACATTGTCTGCATAATTAACATGGTATTCAGATGTGATTTTAGGAGATGTCTTCATAAAGCTCAATATGAGGAATAATGCCAAAAAAAATAATTTGAACATTGGATAGGTTAAACAACCCTTTTCCTTTATTTGTTGTTTTAATTAAATTTGATCATATCTGAAATGGATTAGTAGTTTATTTTGGTGCTTCCATTATATTCCAATCCAAAATCCTTGTGTTTGACCCCAAAATCCTATTCTTCGAGCTATAATTGATAGATGTTGCTAAAACAATTTGATATACAAATGAATTGTCTCATGCAGACCCTTTTAGTGGACTCTTCTCATAATCCATAGAATATGAAAATTGAATTACTTGTTATGCTCTCTACTCCCTTGGCTGCAGTAATAGGTGGTACAGTAAATGATTGATTATAAGTTTAGTGGGAGGTGCTGCAATCATACCTTAAAGGTGAAATTTGGAGACCATACCTTACCACAAGTCACATGGTTAAGTTATCTTGAGTTCTTCGTACAAAATGATGGAGAATTAAAGGGGAATGTAAACCCTAGGATTCAAACAAGGTGGATAGAATGGAAGTGCGCCTTAAGTGTTGTTTGTGATAGAAAGGCACCACTGAATCTTAAGGCAAAATTTTACCTCACAACCATAAGACCTGTGATGTTGTATGTAAAAGGGATTGAGTATTGGTGGTGAAAAAAACTAACAAGAGAATAAGCTCAATGTTGCAGAATGAGAATATTGCATTGGATGAGTGGGCATACAAGACAATATAGGATTAGGAATGAGTGCCCTTAAAGAAGTTAGGATAGCACCTACTGTCTAGTAAAATCTCACCTTAAGGTTGGGGCATGCATGGAGAAGATTGGTAGAAGCCTTAATTTTGAAAGTAGATTAGGTAGAAGGTAGCACTATCACGGGAGCTAGAGGGAGACTGAGAAAAATTATAGGTGAAAGAAGAGTTTATAGGTCAATAGTTTGTCTATGAACATGATTCACAATAAAACACTATTGTGTCATTTGATCCCTTTAGGATGTAGTCAATCCCACCTTGTAGGAAAAGGCTTGATTGTTGTTACACCTGGGCATACTAAATTAGCATGCATAAACATGTTTACTACATGGTCCCTATGGCTTTTGTTTATTTCTTTAATGTGGTTGTTCTGAAATTTTTTTTTAATCTGTATTTCTTATACTTATATGAGTAGAGCTAATGACCAATTATAATAATTATAGCAACTTGATGAATTGGTTGATCAGCATCAATTTTTTGTACATCTTTAAATTTTTGCCTGGCTCTATCCCTCTTCTGTGAACTCCATTCATCTTAGATATTAGTTGTCTCATTTTTGTTTGTTGGCTGCATCTATGTTTTTTAACATAGTATATCCAAAAGATAACACTTTTTTTTCATTTGAAGAAAAAGAAACTATAAATTGCATAGAGTACCAACTTCTGGTGATTTGCTTCATTTCTTTTCCCCTGATTCTGTTTTCTGTTCAAAGTATGTATGTGCAATACTCTTGGATTTTATTAACTATGTGTTCTGCTTCCAGATTTGGACACTGCATTGCATGTAAATCAGGAAATCATGACTACATCTACTCGTGACATCTCAGGTATTTACATAGAAATATCCTTTCCAATTTATCTTTAAGCTACCTTTTCAATTCATTATAAGTGGGTAACATTTATTTCTCAATAGTAAACAATTTATGTGAAAATTTCTTGTGTTTTGTTGTCTGATTTGGTCACCCATGTAAGAACATTTGTTCAACGGAAATGGGCACTTTGAAATGCATTCTAAATGCCATAGTTGTGATGATACTAGGGTGTTCCCTAGAAGTTATGTGCTACGGTGAAAGTTTTATTGAATTGCAGCTAGACTTGCAATGTTGAGTGGACTGAAATCTGGGTATTGAGCTGCAATCAAAATGGCACAAAAATCAGGAATGTTGTGATTGATGAATGGACAAAGGTGAGATGGAAAACCATTCAAGATGGCTTGGGAATGTAAGATGAATGGATGATGACCTACGTAGGTCCTGGTAAATGAGGAATTGCTGAATATGCCCCTTTAAAAAGAGATGATGAGACAAAAAAGAGACATGGTGGAAGACTATTTAGAAGGATGAGGGGTACTAGGGAGACCCACATATTGTTTTATTTCAAGCCTTAAACCTATTATTTTATATTTCATAAACTGAACTTTGGAACTTACATGTTCCAATTTTAGCTAGTCCCTTGTTAGCTTATTTGACATCCATTTTAATTTTGGCCAATTCATGCAATACTTACCATTCTGACCTGCAAAATCTACTACCATATTGTTTTTAATTTTCTGTTTGTTTATGAGTAAGAATGTCATCCTTGACAAATCTAATGTGAATCTGGAATCTATATTCTAAAAGATTATGGTTTGAAGGGCTAAGCTGTAATAATGTGCATAAAATAATGCTTATAAATATTTTCCTGAAACAATTGAAGCATAAATGTCTATTTGATGCTTTCTGTCTCTCACTGGAAGGTGCACCTGTGCAGGATGGAAAAGGGGTTTAAATTTGAATATCTTATTAGCATTCATCTAGAAATTGAAACATATTTGCTTTATCTAATTCCCTGGTAATAATTTGTTATTTTCTTGCTGTTCATCTGTTTTTTGTTTGGAAAAATGCCAGAGAAAATCATGTTAGTAAACAGTAAACTCCTAACATATATAAAAAGCTAATTGCAGGATGTACAGAAATTAACCCTAAATTCTATAATAACTTTGACTTTACAATGGGAAAGCCCATAAGTTACCTGTTTACTTTTACACTCCTTTGTATTACAACTTAGTAAAAAACTAAGAATAACTTTTTTTTTGCGGTTTAGAAAAACTAATGACACATATTATACTGTCTCTATTTATTAATATTAAGCAAATTGCAAATTCAGTTTTATCGGCTCTATTTTTACTTATGGTGTAGAATTCTTACTGGATTACTTTCTGGATTCCTTATGAAATAAAACTTGTGTTGTGTAGTATATGTTCTCAATTTTACAGTGTCTTTCTTGTTGTGCAATTTATCATTAATTAAATTCTGTTTATTTTCTCTCCTTTTTCTTCTCTTCTTTTTATTTAGCTATCTCAGTTTTTGTAATTGCTTTATTGAATAGCTGTCCTTCAGTGATTTTGAAAGACTGAAACTCATTAGTTTAAGATTGAAGGAATTTGAAACAACACACTCCTGTTCTGTATGTTCTGTACTCTGTAGAAGAGGAAGTTATCTTTTAACCAAAGTAGTGCATTAATAATAAATCTTCAAGATCCTAAATAAACCACTAACTCATACCCTCTCCCCCCAATAAAGCCTCACTTCATGCCCTAAAAAAATAAAAATAAGTAAATTACAAAGAAGAATTTATAAAAGCTCACTTTATTTGACAGATAAGGCATAAAAGTTCCATTCAAAGAATATCCCTTTTTCTTTCTGTTTCTTTCAAACTAAATATACTCAGCAGCCTCTGTTTCTCTTAAAACTTACAAACTGAACATACATCCCTTTCTAACTGACAGATTAAGCATAAAGTTCCATTCAAAGAATATACCTTTTTTTTCTCTCCGTTTCTGTCAAACTAAATATATTCAGCATCTTCTGTTTCTTTTAGAACTTACAAACTAAACATAGATCTGGAGTTTGTGTTCCAAGTGGAGTATATGCTTCTGCATTCTGGTTATGGTACAAGTGGAGTAGAAAATTATCTTTTGCTTATCGTGGCCCTTTATTTATTGGGTTGACATTCAATTATTTATCTTATGAATATATTTTTTTTGAGCTTGCCTGCCATGCTATCTAAAGTTGTGTTTTTCTTAAAGTGATGCATTTGACTAGTCCAACCACCCCCCAAAAACATGTACAGAAGTAATCTCTGAATCCTGAAGTTATTTACTATTTGGTGTCTAGATAATGAAGCTGATGAGCAGCAGCAGTCGGAACCACAAATGCAGCATTTATCTGCAAATGGAATTTCTCATGCAGGTATTGGTACTCAGAATGTTCAGTATGCAACACCTCCGCAGCTTGGAACTGGGCATGCTGTGGTATGAACTTCACATTATAATGGGCTGTCTTGTCATTGTCTTAGTAAACAAAATATGTTTCTTCAGTGGTTTGCATCCTTAGTGCTCTCATTGGAGCTGGTAATTAATTCAAAAAATGCTAAGGAACTTCATCAAACACTTCAATTTAAATTTTAAAAACTGCTTGCGCACTTAGTTTAGCCTGGGATGGGTTAAATAAAGACTTGTAATCTGACAAATAATGAAATTCTGTCTGAAGTTTTGATGTGTAAATAAGTTTCCTTAGAGGTTATGTTTGATGATGAACTTATTTTCTTGAAATAACCAGAGTTTCTTTGACCTGACAATTGAAGGTTATGAATGATTGCCTGAGCAAGTACTGGTGCCAGTTGTTATGTTGATGTAATATCAAAGAAGTAAGAAGTGGCTGCTCAGACTTGGTCAGGCAATTGAATACTTTCGTGCTCCCCTTCCCCTCCTGGATATTTTTATCTTGTTGCTACACTGATGTTGGTTTTTCTGTCCTGGCATATTTTAGAAGCTAAACTGTTTGAACTTCACAGATTTCTGTTGCTTTTGTATCTAATTGAAGGTACCACCCACTTACCCATATCCAGATCCATACTACAGAAGTATCTTTGCTCCCTATGATGCACAAACTTATCCCCCACAACCTTATGGTGGAAACCCAATGGTTCATTCTAATCTTTTGATGTTGATGTTTGCAATATTGTGGCCTCTTGTTATGATCCTCATTGTTGAATCATATCCTGTGCCAGGTCCACCTTCAGTTAATGGGAATTCAACAAGCAGGTGTTCCTTTGCCAACTGATACAGTTGAGGAGCCTGTGTTTGTCAATGCAAAACAGTATCATGGTATATTAAGACGCAGGCAGTCCCGTGCTAAAGCTGAATCAGAAAAAAAAGCTGCAAGGAATCGAAAGGTATATTTTGTTCTCACATTCCTCTTTAATGGTGTGAAAAGTTGATTAAGAAAAGTAATTACTGGAAATGGAAAATGAAGGGAAGAAGGTTCCTGGAAATTGTGTTGTTAGCTGCTAACTTTTTGTCTTTATGTTGATATTTTTTTGTGTGCCTCCATGAATTTATTTGACTCTCAAGTTACCATGCATCCTCTATGGGTTTATTTGATTTTTAAACAAATGTTTCAGCCATACTTGCATGAATCTCGACATTTGCATGCACTAAGAAGAGCAAGAGGATGTGGAGGTCGGTTTTTGAATTCAAAGAAAGATGAGAATCAACAGGATGAGGTAGCATCAACTGACGAATCACAGTCCAATATCAATCTCAATTCTGATAAAAATGAGCTTGCACCATCAGATAGAACATCCTAAAACTATAGAAATGGTGATGCTGTAGATTGCAGGGATCTGTTGTGTATATCTATATTGGGAGTCGAATCTCCAACCAACAGCATCCTCGTTCGGTCAGTACGTCATAGGTAAAAATAGATTTTGTGTAATAGGTATGTTAGGATGTTGCAAAATAAAACAAGTTAAATGTAGATTGAAGTGATATAACTAAATCTATCCCCGTTAGGGTCCTTTCTAGCCTTTGTATATGAGATTTTTATTGTGTGGGCTTTTCTTAGTTTATTTGGTGCCTCGGAGTCGGAGGGAAAGAAAATTTGGTTGGATTATATTTATTTAGCTTGTGAGAATTAACTGTTGTAGCTCTCTTTTGATTTGTTGTTATAAACGAGGATGATAAGTTTAAAGAAGGATTGGTTAAATTTCGCACAGTTGCAGATAGAAGGAAGAGGTTCACGGAAGAGGTTCACATTTCTTTAATAGATTATATTATGAATGGATCTTATTATTTTGGCTGTGAACTAAATCTGTGTCCATTATTTGTGCCATATGGGATTGTGAATCAACAGCCACCGGCTAAACTTTTAGATGTATTTTATTTCTGCGACACAACATTTCTCTTTTTCAAATACTTACCTCACAAGAATACTCAAAATGCTTTCGCCATTTTGACAAAAAAAAATGGGTTTACTAAAAATAGTTGCATTTGGCAACAAGTGCAATTCCGATGCAGATGTTTAAATTAGATTTTTTTAGGCAATTTAAAATATTATTTAGAATAAATGAGATTTGATATAGTTCTTATAAAAGTTGCTTTATTGTTCTATAAACAACTACCATTATAAAAAAAATCTAATTTTCAAGTCAAAATGTGAGTGTAGGGGGAAAACAATTAAGAACTCAGTCGACAATGAAAAAGAGAGCATTATAACAGTCTAAAATTTCCTTTAAGGTAAATTTAAAATAGGAGCTAGCCTCTCAATATCACTATGACTAAATCCATTTCATAATTCACACTAGTGCTACCCTAGAACGTTGTTATACTACAAAATCGTACACAAAAATCCACAAAGCACATACGTTGATCACAAACAAACAAACACAACAGATCAGCACATACAAAACAAAACCCATGGGTGAAAAGTATCAGAATAAATTATCTTTTGCCTTCGTTGATGACTTTAGTAAAGATACTGAATTTAAAAATATGAATACTGGTATTATAGTTATTGAATTGATTTTACCTACAAACTTCCATTAAACTTAGTAAAATCAACCAACTACATATCAATTCATTTCAAAATTAAAACCAATTTTAAAAAACAAAAGATGCAACACAATTCATAAAACATTGAAACTAAATTATGAAAAGGCAGAACATTCAGGCAGTCATAATAATATGCGACCAAAATACAGACAAAAAAACAGAGTATTATACTAATAATAAAATTCCAAAATCCAGAAACTAGAAAAAACGAAATGTAACCCTAAGCCTCAGCCTTCTGGTAAACATAGGTCAAACCACACTTGCCGCAATAGTGGCGATCGAAGTGGTTGGCCATGAAAGTCCCGGCGCCGCACTCGGCGTTGGGGCATTCCTTGCGGAGCCTCTGGACCTTGCCGGAGTCGTCGACCTTGTAGAACTGGAGGAGGGCGAGCTTGACTTTCTTGTGCTTGTGCTTGATCTTCTTGGGCTTGGTGTAGGTCTTCTTCTTGCGCTTCTTGGCGCCGCCGCGGAGGCGGAGGACGAGGTGAAGCGTGGACTCCTTCTGGATGTTGTAGTCGGCGAGGGTGCGGCCGTCCTCCAGCTGCTTACCGGCGAAGATCAGGCGCTGCTGGTCCGGCGGGATGCCCTCCTTGTCCTGGATCTTCGCCTTCACATTGTCGATTGTGTCCGATGACTCTACCTCTAGGGTTATCGTCTTCCCCGTTAGGGTTTTCACGAATATCTGCATTGTGGCTAGCTAGGGTTTCTCTCAGACCAAGGCCAAGAATTGTTGCTTCCGACATTTTAAAGGTGGCTTCGTTAGGTTTCTATGGGTTTTTGGGCCTATGTTTTGCTGGACTCAGCCCACTTTTCCCAGCTTAATATTATTATTATTAAGAAAAAAAATAATTACTAGTTTAGTTTTATACTACTACACTTGAACTAACTAACTCATAGGTTATTGATCAAAATTATAACTCATAGTGTTGGTGTAGTGATGTAAAATATGGTTACACTTATGTGTGAGGAAATAATTTATCTAGTGAAAAAAAAATTGTGTTTGATTTTTTTTCATGTGTAAAATTTTTTTGTACTGACATCGCATTACAAGCAAAAGATTATTATTTGATCAAATGAATTGGAAGACACTCGTGACCTCTTTGAGAAACAAAAATTTACTAAAGCCTGAGATTAGCAGAAAAGCCAAGAAAGGTATACTAGTTTAGTTTTCATATATACAATTTTTACAATTTAGTTTTTAGAAATGACTTGTTTTAGACTTTTATTTCTTATGCTACATTTTTTTAACTTGTTTTGATCTCTATATGTATGGATAGTTGGAACTGAAATAAATTAAAAAGTTTATATGCAGCCTGCAGGAATTAAAATGAGAAGTTTTTAAATAGAGATTGGAATGTCAAAAATAAATATGTAGAGATCAAATGAATAATTAAAATCTAATTATATAATATAATGTTTTATTTAAAAATATTAATTAAATTGTTTTATTAAGAAATTAGTTAGTTGGATTTTGTGAACTTTGGGCAACTAAGTAGGTGAGTTGGATTTTGTGAACTTTCATATTCTATTGCAAACTTCCACAGGCCAATCTGAAAATAATAAATATTAACTTTTATTTATATTAATAAAACTCAATATCATGCCAAAAATATTATAATTTAATGATTAAAGATATTTTCTTGTTGTAAGGATTTTCGTATTATTCAATATTGTAGTCATTACAAACATGGATATTTATTTAGATGTTAGTAATTATTTGTTTTAAATAATATACAGTACTTTCAACGTTAATTAATGAAATCCTCAAAATAGAGAACACAACTAAGTTCCCCGCACAACAACACTTCGGCTATTGCTTCTTACACTTCTCATGTTGTTTCCTGCACTTTATTTTTTTCTTCTAGAAAGTCCATTATGGAATGTAAAATTACATTCCAGAATGTACTTCCTTTTTTACTTCCGAAATAACCATCGTGAAAGGTTAAAAAATATTCCGAAAAGAGTGTAGAAAGCAACATGGGAGTGCACGAAGTAGTAGCCCAACATTTTTAAGTTTCGCGGGGCATTTTACTCTGTGATCCATTTTCATTCAGTTGGAGTTGGGCTCTGGCTCAGCCTTTAGTTTATTTAAGCCTGCCCAAGTTGGCCTTAAGTTTCCCACCATCCAATTTCTTTTGCCATTAAATAAAACGAAACTAAAAAAAATGCATTCGTGCTATTTGAAAAAAAAGGAGTAAACTTTGCGGGAGTAAATTCCTATTTTTTTTTTTATAATAATATAGAAAAAGTAAATAAAAATTTAAGAATAATCACTATGAGAGTACTTCTTGTTTAGTCATCGGGAAACTTTGACACATCTTAATTGTGATAGCTTAGTGATATAAAATTTAATATTATAAAAAATTTACTATCAACTTACAAAATGTTTTTTTTTTTACCAAAAGAACTACGTAATTTGATTCTCCATCACACCTAAAAATACTGAGAAGCAAGGGCAATATCTTGTTGAGCTAAAAGAAATATTTTCAAAATATTCTCCTTCTCCACATTCAACAAATGATTAAAATAATAAAGAATAAAGCTTTTTAGTAAAAATTTAAATAAAAATAATACACTTATAATGATAACAATAATAATAATAATAATAATAATAATAATAATAATAATTTGTTAATTCAGTAACTTGATAAGCAAAAAAGGGAAAGACAATTTTATTTTACCCATTAGGTTAAAAGGGTAACCATCTTTATCATAAACGTTGGCAGTGTCAACACTTTCTGCACGCATAATCGAATTCTGAATTCGTATTTAGGTTCAATACCGTGTTTAGGAATTTTTTTTATAGAAAAATAGACAAAAACGTAAATAAAAATATGAAATCACATTGCTTCAACCGTTTTTTGCTTATATAGTTATTGTTGAAGCTATTCATGGATTTGGTTTTACTCGTAAACAAGAAATTGAATGAAGTCAGAGAAGTGATTCGTTCCTATTATTGCTGAACATTTTCAATGATTTGACTCTTCAGCTATATATGTGTCATTCGATCAAATATGATTATATATCTTCAATGGCAAATGAGGGTTGTCAAAATTTAGAAGACCACTGTTTTGGCTTCTTTTCTTTTACCCAAGCAATGTCTCACAAGCAATCATAAAAATTTTGGCTAAAACTCTCAACGTTGTTGGGATTTGTCTTATTGCTGCAAAACTACTTGTTTTTTTTTTTTTTCTCTCACTCTTTTCACTTTTTATTTACTAGAAGTTTTTGGATAATGGGTTGAGAAGTGTTAACTTGTTATTTGTCCTTTTCTATGTGTGATTTTATTCGTTATCTCAATAATAATGATAATGATGCATAAAGTTAACATGACTATATATTAAAGAATTTTTTTAATGTGTTTAGTTTGATTATTATACTATACATTAAAACAGTCAAATAAATATAGAATGAATCACATTTTTTTATAAATACTTACAATAATATTTTACCATAGCTCATTTTTTTAATTAATTTTTCAATATTATATCAGTCATTGTTTTATCTTATAATTTCTCCTTCTTTTTATATTTCTCTTAATTATAAAAATAGTTGTAAGAAAAAAAATTATAATAGAATTAAAGTAAGATGTATTCTCCTTCCTCTTAAATTTTATATCACAAAGAGGAAAGCAATATATGATAATTTTTCTTTAGGTTGTGAAATCAATATTTAAGATTTTAAGTTTTAATATAACCCCAAAACTAGGAATTCACAGCTAAATAACAGGGGAAGTGTCTGTGTTTGGAGTCATGTTTCACCTATTATTTTACAAAGGCCATTTTTTTTTCAACAAAACTTACGTACAATTTCTTAAGTGTTTGGAGTCATCTTCAACTAGAATTAAAATTTTACCTCGACCATTTACGTAAGTCGTTAATGTAAATTTTTAGTACAAACATTATTGAAATAAAACTCGAACTCTAATTAAAAAAACAACCCAAATACTGTAATATCTAAAGAAAAGAACTGTAATTATGTTTTCTCCTTTACCTTCTACGAAATGTATTTTCCCAATAACAAATGCACCATTTTTGGGGCTAGCAAGTCTATCCCACCCTTGAAAGCATTTTGCCTCAGTTAAATGCAAGTCTTGTCGTACCAATTAAACTAACAACATTTCTGCAGCAATTTCAGCCTGTTATATTTGCAAGTTGACAAGAAACAAAGTTAGGAGCAAATTACCAAAAGTGAGTACACATAAAAACATCTTAGGGAATCTTATTCAGAAATGTAATTATGCTTTTGACCTCAACAACTTATCAATCATTTTCAGGCCAGAATTTGAACAACAAAGAACCAGCTGAAAAGTTTACATTCATAACTTTTTTTTTTTTGACATATGAATTGATAAGGGTTGGAATTTTCTGACTCTTTGAATTCCTCAAATAGCGTAGTGGTCTCTCGTGCGGTTCACTGTATTGAGAAAACTCCATAATTTGCCGCTAATAAATTTACAATTTCTGAAGATTATGAGCAAGAAAAAAAAAGTAGGTTCTTTTCTGGACACTATGACTAGACTCAACTTATTAATTGATATTGATCAACTATGAAGTTGCATGACATGTAAAACAACCCCCTTCCCCAAAACAAAAAGAAGAAAAAGATTTGGCTATGGTAAATAAAATAGTAGTAACATTTTACTAGAACGCAATATTATAAATAATTTAACGTACTGTGGAATGTTTTTAAGAATTTGATTAAAAAATTAAAAAGAAAATATTTTTTTGTATAAATAATAGGAGAGATTATGGACAATATAATTTTTTTGTCTTCTAATAAAAATATTTCTATCTTAAATTTCTTAATCAATATTTTTAGCACACTGATTAATATTCGCCATTAATTTATAATTTGATGTGTAGATATTAAGCCAAAATTTCAATGTTAAGTTAGTATTTATTTTAAAATATTTTTATTTTGATCATTTATTTTAATTTTATGATTAAAATTAGTTATTTTCATTTTCACATAAATATATATATATATATATATATATATAGAAAGTACCAAAAAAATATTCAAAATCTACATAGTATAATCTAATATAGAATATAGATTATCGCTTACGAATTTTATACGTGTTCTGTACTTCCGGTAACTTACCAATATTCACGAAAAATTTAATAATAAATGAGATTTAATTTCATTGACAATTTCAAATGTTCAAATGAAAGAAACCATGTTGAGCATTTGAAGTAGAATAAAGCATTATTTTATTGTTTATTTTTCATTTTATGCAGCATTGTTAATCTATATTGACACACAAAAAGAAAGTGATTATCTAGAAAACAAGAAGTTGGGTTTATTGGTTGTTTAATTATATTTTTAGTTTCTTTTATTTTAAATTGTATTAATTTTTAAAAACAATTCAAACAAAATAAGTTTTTATTTTTAAAAATTAATACATTTAGTACTTTCATCAAATGTTTTATTTTAAATCCTTCGAAATCTATTCAAATACATGACGATTTATGATGAATTTGAAATATGAAGCAATTTTTAAAGTTTTCAAGATACAAATTTAGTGAAAATTTAATAAATTGTGAAGGATTTAATAAGGTGTGATATTAAAGTTTGCATGGGAAGAAATTTAGATGTTTTCTCTTACGAAATTTGAATATTTAGTTTGCCATTTTTTAGTGAAAAAGATTTTAAACAATATAATAACTTCTTATTGTGAAAATTATCAATAGAAAATAAGAAATTTAAAATTTTAAGTTAAAGAAAAAATCTTAATTATAACAACCAAAAATTAAGAGATAAAATTTGCTCAAAATGATTATTAAGCGACTAATTAATTATATTATAATAGAGGGATTAAACGTATTTGTAATTAAACCTTATTGAAAAATTTGAGGGAATAAACTTTAAGTCTCACCCATTTGTTTGTATGGTGTTCACCCTTTTTGTTATTATGTGAAACTTCATCTCACACTTTATTCTAATAATCTCTAATTTAAGTGTGGGTTTCTTTCACATGATAGTCTCACCCATGAGCGAATGCTATTTTCGATGCGAGTATTTGATGGTGGTCCTTAGAGCTTTATGACTATCCTCACGCTATCTAGCCATTATCGTCAACATGCTCTAATATCTTACTACTGTAACACCCGCGAGAAAGAGAAAGACTTTTCAACATAAGAGATTCATATGTTCATGGATCCACAATTGTCATTTACTCATCTAAGTCGATCATCGGGTTTGATATCAATTATTGTGCAATCGAAGGGGTAAACATTTGAGAGATTTACACCAATGGATTATGGACCAAACATATAAGTAAATTAATATCACACATTAACTTCAATCTTTAATGCTCAGGTTTATGAGTTTTATCTTTACTTTATTCAAATTTCGCATTCCTACACAATGTGAGATTTCACCTCACACTTATATTCAAATAATTTTTTCCTCAAGTATGAGTCTTTCCCGGAGTAAAAGTCATTTTCATCCATGATTATTGAATGGTGACCATTAGAGTTTTAATCATAATTAAAAGTATCACAATAAATATATTAGAAAAGACTCCTCTAAAGTGCAACCATATTGACCCTTTACTATATTAATGATTTAGATTTAAGTTTAATAAGTGTATGTTTGGAATCGCGTTAGTTTTAATTGGACGCGCGTTAATATTGGTCAAACATGAATATTGATGTTGACCAAGATGTTTGAATTCCGCATGATAATTGATTATGTTCGGGAGACATGCGTTCATGTTGAAGCTGTTCAAAGTAGCTTATAGATCCAACAAAATCAATTTTTGTGAATATTTTTTATTATTTTCGATTTTATCCTTCTTTCTTTTGTTTTTGAATAGTCAACAATGGTAATATATTTTTATTTTAACATTTATACCTTTTATCACCAACCTATTCATGTACTAAATATTCTTTCACTAATAAATATAAAAATAAGTTATTATTAGGAAACGTGCTACACTTTATTCCAAAAAAAGAATAGTAACTTAAATTTTATTGTGCAAAAAATATGATATAAATTTAATTATTTATTTTTAAATTATTAATATATATATATATATATATATGTATATATATATATATATATATATATTTCAATTTTTATGTATCTAATACAAAATATCTCCAATTATGTTTTATTTTTAACTATTTAAAATATGTTTAATACAAAATACTTTTCCAAACAATTAATATCCATTTTAGTAATTTATATATTTAAAAATTGATTTTGAGAATAAGTTTCCAAATAATATTAAATGTGAAAATCAATTTTCAGATACAAGTATCCAAACAAAAATCACTTTTCTTTAAAATCAATTTTATAGAATCAAGTTAATTTAGAATTAATTCTACAAACGCATATCTAAACACTCACTAAAATTAAAATAAAAAACACTTTATGTATCTTGCACTCCAATTTTCACATTCATCATCTGTGTTCTTTGAGGAAAATTGATTTGCATAGCAGGCACGCAAGGCTTAATCTAACAACAATGGAAAAATAATTATCAGTACTAGTACTCTTAATATTGTCTTTTTTGAACTCTTGCCCTTGTTAGTCTATTTTTGTTTTTGGAAAGAGAAAATAGGAGTGACAATTATTGAAAATGCTCCAGTTGAAAGTATTTTCATATTTAAGAGCAATAAAATTAATTAATTGGATAATTACTTCTCCTTTTCAAGAACAAATCAGAGTAGAAAATCCTGCGTGTCTGTATTGAGAGAAACAATAAATATCAGAAAGCCAAAATATTCATGGCTTAAGGTTAACACGTAATTCTGACAGAACTCGTGAAAAAAAGTGTAACTCATTACTTTTAATTTGCATGTACTTCCCTTGATGTTTGAAATCATAGTTCAATTATACCGAATATTTTTTTTTATTTTTTATTTCCTAAACTAATAACAATCCGGATGAGATATTAGAAAGCTCTTCTCATTGTTGTATGATTTAGTACCAAACATAAAGAAGAAGATCGGAGAGCGCAGGGCATGAAACCATAAATTGTTTTTTTGTTTTCATTTTAAATGATATATTTCAATTAAAATTAAATTAAAAATATCTGAACCATTAATATAATTAAGGGTTAAGATCATTGTACTTCACCCTCTAAAGTGCAAGGGGAGCCTTTTCCAAAAATATTATATATTAATATAGAAGAATATTAAACGTAAGATTGTTTTTCGTAAAAAAAAAGTGCATTTGGTTTCGACCAAAAAGAAAAAAGAAAAGAAAATTAGTGGTTAGGCATTCTCTGGTGAGTATAGGCCTAACAGTGGCGTATCATTTTCATGTTCAATTTCTTTTGGAATTTTTTCTTCTTCATGCCAAGTCAACACCCGAAAAATCGAAGTATCCATCTATTGGCGTGTAGCTTTGTGGTTCGTTGAAAATTGAAACCTTCCCAAACCGCAGAAGTATGGATTTATTGGATGTTTAAGTCAAAAAAGAAAAGAAAAAAAAAATCTATTGAAACTTATGTTTAGGGTTAGGATATGCCCGCTAGACTTGCCAAATTAATCAGAAATATTCAAGAAGGAAAGGATTTTTGTTACATATGGATCAAACACTTATCATTTCATCGAAAGGTCTTTTGTTGTGTCGAAGGATCTTTTCGAGTGATTTCTTGCCTAGGTCTCTAATGCATTTGAATTTAAAAGAGCGAAAGATGTCTATAAAAGATACTTCAACACTCAAGTAAGGATTCAATTCAAAACTGTTGATGATATATAGTGAATACTCGACAATGAATTAGTTCTCTTACCTAAGGGTTCACCCCTTTTTATATTCATCTTGCTGGGCCCTCTTAATCTTGCTTAGGTATTTCAAATTAAGTAATTACCCTTAAGTGAGTTTATTGGCAATAATCATGGTCGAACTATACACGTCATTTGTATATGTTGAAAGTCAAGATGTGTTATACGAAATATGTGGATATGTGGGCGAGAAGACACTCAGTTTGGATACATTAGGTGTCTTGGAAATAATATAAGTCTCACATTGGTTGTCTCATTTCTTGGAGTGTAACTTATATATCTAATTTACTTTATCTGGTATAGAAAATATTTATTTATTTTCCATTTAAATAGACTTCTTCAATTGAAATGCAGGTGTTTTAGAAAACATCTTCCAATCAAGTTCAAGTTGATGTTCAAGCAAAAATTAATTTTATATTGACTAGTTATGTAGACATGTGGATTTGAAAAAAAAATGAAAATATTGTCTATAATTTTCTATTGAGCATTAACTAAAAATAAAAACTGCACCCAAATTAAATTTTTGTGTAAGAAAATATTTAAAATACACAATTTTATTATCTAACTTCTTTTTTATTGTTTTTATTTCTTTCTTTTCTATCATGTTCATATATTATATTTGTCTTTTTCTTTCTCACTTTATTTCTCTCTTCTTTTTACTTTAATCCACTTTGAAATATAATAGATAATTATGATTGCCTTATTGCACAATGTATTGGTAGCTCCTTGAAAAATTATTAGATGATTCTAAACTATATAATCCCTAATTAATCATTATATGGCATATAATCAAGTGTCATTAATGTTTTTTTGTTAATTAAGAACTAAAATACTTGTCATGTAAAAATCGGTTAAAACCATGAACATTTGGAGACTCCATTGAACTTGATGTCATTATTGATATATTCTAATAAGGTCTTAAATAAGTTAAATGAAACAATAAAAACAACAAGCTCATATTTCACGAACCTCTTCATAACAAACTCATCAAGACATTTTTTCTCAAAATAACCTATGTATGTCTCAAACACCATTCTTAATTGAGTCACATTACTAACAAAATACTATTTTTTTTATTATGATATTTTGAGCGTATTAATCAATCTTACACATTTTTGGTAGTAGTAATAAAAACAATAACAAAAATTAATGAGCCCTTGGTAGACATTTTGTGCTTGCAGTTAATCACCATTTTTCTTGGAATGTGTTAACTACCTTATCACTAAGATCTTTAAGATCCTTTTTTATATCATAAATGTTAATTGTTAGTTTTTGTTAGTGTGATGGTTAAACCCACAACCTTTCTCTCATCCTTTCTCCTTTCAACACCAAGTCAATTTTATAACTCCAAAACTTTTAAGATCCTATATCTTTGTTGTGAACAAAGCTAAAATGTATACATCAACAAAATTTCTTTTGTGAGATGAAAACTTCGATCATGTGCTCATACTTCATAAAAACCCTTCATAACTTCTTTGATTCGATGTTCTCACTTAGCGCACAAGACAAACCCAATGTGTCTTCTCGCTTAGCGGCCAGCTCATGCTTAACACAAAGAAGGCCCACAAGAAAGTCCAAAAGGCACGCTTAGCGTGAATCCCGCTTGATCACCATCATACTCGTTAAGCTCAAAAGGTTCGCTTAGCGAAAGGTCGCGTGAATTTTAAGCTACCTTAGGCCTATAAAAGGAGTATGAAGCAAAGAAAAAAAAACACATAGACTAAGAGCTATCTAATGAATACATCCTAAATCTGAGTATCTCAAATAGGAGAAACCATTTTTTTTATGTCCATTATCCTCTTCTCTTCCTTTATTCATCTTTTTCCTTCTTTTATCTATGTCAACCCTTAAAGTGTAAAATCTCTCATGGCAATGAGAGGCTAAATCCCATTATTGGGAGCTTGACAAACCAATTCTTGTAATGTAATCTAGTTTTTATTGCTCTTCTTTGGGCTTCATTGTTTATTGATTATGGCCTAATCACCCATACTCATGTACTGCTTAGGGGGTAATGCATTGAATAATTATTTTATAAGAACTGGGAAATGACATCTAAATGAAATCATTGCTAGACATAGAGTGATATTTGTTTAGCCTATTTTTTCCATCTTTAATCTTAATATAATTTATTATTTTTATCTTTGTAAATAAATTTGGGATAGAAAAATAGATAAATTAGGCTCTTCATGCGGAAAACCAAAGATAGAGTGTCATAGTAAATATGGATGGAAATTGAAATAACATTAGATAGAAAAAATTATTAGCATTGCATCACAAGTAGTTTTGGTATGCTAGGTTCTAACACATTTGCATTATGAATTCACATTTAAGCATTCAAACACATTATCATCATCTTTATCTTCTATCTTTATCATATTTTATTTTAAATTTTTATATCATCTTCTACCTCTCTTTATCTTCTATTTTAAATTTCTTAACTTTTACTTTCTTTAAATTTTACATCTATAATTTCTCATCTCTTTTACTCTTCTCTTGCCTAAAAATTAAGATATACACCAACTCAAGTACGAACAAAGTTGTTATGGATTTAACACTCAGACTTCCAAATAACTTTACTACTTGTGACAATTTAGTATATTTGTCAATGAATTAACAATCAATATTTAATATAACTTATATCACAATAGAATTATTTAAAATATATCATAATATAACTTATATCTCTAAACATAGTTATTTGTTACAATTTTAAATTATAAGAATTTATTTATTTAGTATAAATTAATATTAGTTACATATTTATAATTTCATCCATTCCGTATACACATAGATTATTATATCTTATGTTGAACGGTCAAAAGTTAAAAGATAAGTGCAATAAAAAATTATTGATTTTTCAATTCGAAAACAAATAATGCAAATAATTTATTAACGAGACTAATAATCATTAATTAACTAACTTTTAATGTTAATTATCTGTATACATATACAACTAAAGTTTGTAGCACACTGTACAAAAGATTTAGTTCAGGATGGGTGAGTTTTTATAAATTATTTTATATTTATCTTTGATTTCTATGAATTAAAAAAAAGTTCAGCATTTAAATTAGCCAGCAAAGCCCATGAATGGTTAAGTCTATTAAAAATGTAGACTAAGGCATGATTCCTAATTTGCGTATATAAAAATGGCTTTATTGATTGTAAAACATATCTTGATGATTTTTACATTTTTAAAGAAATTAATTTTTTTTGGTGCAAAAGAAATTAATCTCTAACAATTAACTAAGTATCCTTACCAATGTGATTTAGCTTAATTAGGTTGTTGAGAGTTATTGTAAGTTCTTTATGACCTGAGTTCATTTTTTATGGATGAAAAAAACTAAAAAGTACCCATGAAGTAAACTACAATTAAATAACTACTATAGTACATTAAAATATATAGATAATAATGTAAAGTGCAGAATCAATGCATGCATGGCGAATTGGTGTGGTGATACATGATAGCCAAGTTGGAAGACTTGAAAATAATGTATGCTCACATAAATGTATCCATGAGACTCTTATGATCGAGAGGAATATTTGATCCCTTTTGTAAAGTATAATTAATTAGCAATTAAAATTCATATAGTATATACTTAAATACCACTACTAATGATAACGATTACAAATGATATCTTGCCATAATTAGTTGCAAAAGACATTAGATTTTCACTCACATGAGCATCCTATCATGTTCCTTTTCTTTATCCAAGCAGCTACACACCTTTACACCTCCTATCATGCATGGACCCTCTCAAGAAAACAAGAAGAGAGAGAGAGATGTAAAATGGAAGCAAAGGCATGCACACAATTCTAGAGTGAGAGTGGTGGTGGTGGGGTCTTGTTGCAAGTGAGTCCATGACACTCTTTTGGTGCATGTAAGGAAAGGAAAAAAGGTTCATCACCCTCAACACCAAGGATTAACCCTTTTGGGTCCCCGCATGGGACTGGAAGGAATTGAAAGGGACCTCCACCTTTCTTTGTTTTAATTTTCTTTTATTAATAACAAAATCACGCAATGTAATATGGAAAACAAAGGCCAGTGGACCTGTCCCAATGGCGGGGTCTCATTGTCCCAAATCTCTTCCTCTTCCAAAAGGAAAAGCTATAGGCATAGAGGGGGACTCCATGATCATCACACATAGCAAAGGGAGACAAAAAAACACAAGTAAGTTTGTGTATAGCCAGCCAACCATTGACTCCTCTTTGAGTCCCCATTTCAAGTCCATTAATTATATTAAATATTTACAATAGATTATGATATAACAATAATATTATAAATAATAAAGAAATATAATAATATATTTCGTTGATTCGAGTGAAACTGAATTTAATACAATGAGATTTCGAATTTAAACTTAATAGATGGAAAAAAAATATATGATTGCAAAAAAAAGATTCCATTAAAGATGACAAATTAGATTTTTTTGATAAAAATCTGCCATTAGTAAAAGTGATAAATATCTTAAAATAATAGTTGGATAACAAATATGATAAATAATGTGGTAAGAGGGAAAGAGAGGGAGGGAACAAGCTAGGGCTACCAGATACCACTTCAAACCAAATGGGAAAGTTTTTGCTAAGCTTTAATTTGGATCATTGGATGCTTTATTTGAAGACTTAAAGGCTTTATGTAAA